>NW_020955805.1:108695-249331 GCF_003031625.1 Empidonax traillii
TGGGCTAAGGGATAGAATGGGACTTATTTGAGCCATACTTTTACTGTCATATTTTCTAGTGGTGAATTATTAGTTTGAACCAGGAGAGTTGAGTATAAACCTGGACAGTAAAAATGAATACAACCTGATAGACTTACTTCCTACTTATATTTCAGTTCCCAGTGTACTTTTTAAAAGTGTGTATTCACAGCTAATTCTAAATAATGTTTTTATCTTGACTATCAGCTGGGTTTTTTGATTTGTGTAGGGTTGTTTTTTTTTTCCCAAGAGATAGGACTATTTCAGTTAAATTTAGAGTTTAACAAAAAATAGCAATTACTTTCCAGAATGCAATATTGTGTATTTTCCCCCCCCCCCCCCGGCACAGGATATGTTCTTTAATAATCAGTGTGTAACCACTGTGATTAAAGAGGGAGAATGCAATGTGAAGAACATACTGCAGATGTATTGAAATGTATTGTTCCACTTGGTTGTGAAAAACCAGCGGTCAGGGAGTTGCAAACACAAATCTTCTAGGAAGCAATCTCAGATAGTTTGTTGTAAATCTGCTGGAAAAGACTTTGGAAATTTGAGCTGGAAATTAGTCTTGCAGGAAATGCTACCTAATGTTTATTTTGGGAAATGTGTAACATCTGGAACACAGGCCTGTTGCTTCTTAAACTCATCAGTATCTGTGAGACTATGTGTATTTCAGGATCAGGCACAGTTTGCAAATTAGTGTTTTGAAACCTTAGTTTTAGAAACTGCATGTGTAAGCTCCTTTTTCACCCCCTTTCACTTGGAGTGGAAAAAGATGTGTTCAAATTATTTTATTTCTGCAGCAAATAAACTCTCAATGTGTTGGTAGTGTACTCAGTTTCAATGTTAAATATTTTTATTTGTGCATGATAGATATTTTCCTTCAATAAATAATACACATTACTTCTGCAATGTTCTGATCGTATCAGTAACTCCCTGTAGGAAGTAGATATTCTAAAAGGTGGCAGTCATTAAATGGGAGTGATTCAAAGCTATTATTAATTTAGGCTGGATTGGAATTAATGACCTGGAGATGAAGTGTTGGTATCACATTACCGCTCCACTGAATAATCTGGTTTCCTTTATTTTTTTTTTCTTTTACATGAGTGTAATAAGAGAAAGGGGGTTCTAAATTAATATGACAGTAAAAGTTAGGAATTGAGCTGATCTTTTTTTAAACTATTCATGGCTTACATAGCATCTTTTTGGAGCTGTAATAAGGACTTGGAGTCTATAGCTGTAGTTACATTTCTTCTGGTGTGCATTACCTTGTAGAAATCTATTTTCCACCATGTAGAAATGTCATTATTCAGCATTCTGGGGTCCTTTGCCATTTATTGAAATCAGTTTTATGTTTGACAAACATGATTTACAGTTTACTGACTTTTTACCTCATATCTTACTCCTTTCATATACATTTAGCATGTTCAAAATAGTGTAAGTTTCAGTTTGCATCTCTGGGAAGGACCCTGTGCATATTGCACTTGGTTATCAAAAACTACTTTTATTCCAATCCTTTTACTTTTTTTCCTGTATCCAAAATGAGCTTGATTTTATTGAAAATCCATCTGATACCCAGCTGTTAAGATCAAGTGGGTTGTATCAGCTGGGTAATTTTCATTTACAGACCTGTTGCTTCTCAGAAATATAATAATAAAGGAGCTAAAAACGTGATGACTGTCCAGTGTGTTATATTTATCCATGTGCACCTAATCCCATTATTCACTTGTTTATTTACATCTCTACCTTGTGTGAAAGCTAGGTTTACTGATTTGTGATTCCTAGAATCATAAGGCTTTCTGCATCTGCCCACTCCTGTTCCTCTGGCTCTATTCCAAAGCATTGTGATTGAATTCCCATAGAATTCAACTCTGCTTGACTGAAAACCTTTGGGCTCTGACAATTTATTGCCATTCAGTTGAGAGATCTGTTCTAGAAGTTCTTCTGCTGATTCTTTAGTTTATTGTCTCAGTTTCATTTCCTGTGGAGTGTGGGAACCCCTCTGGCCAGCACTCCAACAAGCTTCCTCCTCTCCCTCTCCTCCCCTCCCCTCTCTCATAGATGCTGATGCAGAGAATTCTATTAGTTTTTCTACAATTGCATCATCATCTTTAAGTGGTTTGTTTTATGTCTGGTTTATTTGACATTTTCACCTCCTTTCTCAGTTATTTTCTGATTCTGCTGTATTAGAAGATTCTATAGTTTAAATCAGTTGAAGGCAGTAAAATGCATCTTTCTTTGTATAATCCATTTCTTTTGCCTTTTTGCCCTTTCTCCTACTTGTTATATGAATAATTATATTTTTCTGGGCAGAAGGGAGGGTTTTTCTCATGTTACTAATATGAAAGAGGTGAGTTATTACAGTGCTCTCATATAATTGCTTAGTTTTGTCTGCTTTAGGATTTCACTGTTTGAGGTGTTTATTATATTTCCCTTGGGAAATGAACTTTGGATTTCTAAATCAGTAGTCATAGAGCGAGCACATTCATGGCCAAAACTAGCATCACAGTGGGTATTTCTGTGTACCTGCTGAAGAAGGAAGAAATACGAGGAAGTGAAATCTTGTCATATTTTGACATTGATCCTCCAGTTTTGAGGTTACTCAGTGTGATGGGGAGGCTTCTTCTGCGAGTTTAATATTATCCCAATAACTGGAGCTGTGTTCACCTGGCAGGTAAAAAATATTGAATACTGATGATGTACATGAAATAAACCCTTTCTGTCTTAGCTGTGAACAATTTATTATTGAACTCTCAGAATTTCTGATAGGTTTTATCCAAATTGTCTTCCCTGGCAGTGGGGTTACTGTTCCAACACCGTTGTTTATGCCTATAACCGACCTGACCGCCCGGAATGCTGTGTAGTCTTTTGGGACACAAAAAACAATGAGAAGTATGTAAAATATGTCAAGAGCCTTCTTTCCATAACAACTTATGGAGACTTCTGTGTTTTAGCGACTAAAGCAGATGAAAATCAACCTCAGGTAAAGCCTGTCTTTTAATTTTCAATTGAAATGCTCTGTTCCACATGTCAGTTCTTTACAGCCAGAATAAGATGAAATGGGAAAGTCTAAATCTGTCTTAGAGTTGTCAGTTGTTATTTGACAGAATGGCACTTGAATGGGCTCAGTGTTTAAAAACAAAGAACCCCAACAAACAACAAAGTAACTGATTAACTGCCTCTACAGTTTAACTCCTTGTAGCCATTAGTAACCTAATAAAACTGAAGACTTCCAGATTAATGTTTCTTCACAAATATTTAGAACAGTTCTCCAGAGACTAGCTAAAAGCAGGAGAGCATCGAAATGGTAATGAATATTTCATCAGTCAGAAATGGAAAAAAAGGGCAATTTCTTAGGTGATATAAATTACATGTTACTACAAACTGTTCTGTTTATTAATTTATTTTATATGTACTGACAAATGATATGATAAATGTATCCTTTGGCTAACGAATGTTCATTTAGTGTCATGCTAACTGCTAAATGATTTTTCTTACTGCAATTACTTCTGAATTATTTTCTATATCACTTGTATATTGCTTACCAAGGAGGAGAATGAGACAGAGTCATTTGGTGCAATGGTAAAAAAAAAAAAACAATCATGCTTTAGTGCTGCTTTGCTTGATTGTGCAATAAATGGTGTACTGTCATATGGACTGAAAATATACATGGCAAAAAACATTTGGTGAAGTTGAGTGCAATATAATGAGTTTTTTCTGGATGGTATTTTAAAAACGGGAAACAAACAGTGGAGGGACTTAGTGTAACTTTCTTGAGCATAAATAAGAGATTTAATTTTAGCATCTGAAAATTACAGATAATAAGGATCTTTCAGTTTTTTTGAAATGGCTCCAGTATAATTATTAACACCATGAGGGGCCAGCTTTTAGGAAATGAAGTTCACAGGTTTAAGGGTAGCAGTTCATTGGAGTTGCTTTTTAAAAAACAGATTTGTTTTACAAGAGATTTTGGTCATTAGGATTGTGATTTCAAAATGGCAGAATGTGCAGCAATAGTTGAGGGGGCTAAAACCCTAATTTCAGCAGGCCCTTTTTAAAGGTATTGCAAGTGGGTTGTGAGTGTCAGTAAGTTAGGAAGGACTTAATGTTGATATCCATAGTAAGGCTGGATAAATCAGAATGCAAACTCCCTGCCCCTAGCACTGCTCTCTGTAGGTTGTACAGCCTCTGTCTTGGATACTGTTAGTCCATCACCCCTTGTCAGGCTCTGATCTACTGACCTGGAGTCTCAGAGATTACTAAAGAGGGTATAATATAAACACGATGGAAATAAAAAAGCCCAGTGTGGTTTCCTACAGGGGTGAAGGCTCAACATATTTTTTTCTGGAAAAGAAAAACTTGAGTATGCTGGTGTAAAGTTTAACTCATGAACAAAGAAATAGAAATTCTATCTTTGTGAGGTGCTTATTGATGGCAGAAACAGAAAAAATAAATTTTTTTCATGAAAAGAAATCCTTGTTCAGATCTTTTTCTTCAAAAGAGTGAAGTTCATATAGTAGCTGAAAAGCTGTACTGAGCTGTTCTCATGTGATTAATAAGCTGTCAATCTGTCATTTTAAAGGGGTAAGCTGCACAGTTGCTCTGGTCTGCTACCACAATTACAGGAATTGTTCAGGAGGTGAAAGAGCTTTGAAAAACTAATTATCTTTCATTTCCTGGAGAGTCAAGGTATCAGCTCTTAGGCAATTCAAGTTTTGGTAGCCCAGTATATTTTGTTTATTTTTATTTTATTTTAGGTCTAAAGATTTGACAGTAAAAGTTTCTCCTTAATGTCCACACTTGTCATTTAAGACATTTTCCTATACAATCACTGTTAGGCTATCTTATCCTTGATTTAGGTCTAGAGAAGTAAATACATCTGCTACAACAATGAAGCATTGGTGTCTTGTCAAGTTTTATTTATTTGTACCTTCTTGAATTTAACAGCCCAATCTGAGGTTCCTGTGCTATCAGAACCTTCCCGAGCAGGATTACAAGGAGGGCAAAACTAACAAAACTCACCAGTTTTGTAGCACCTGTGATACTGCAGGGCAAAGGGACAGCCTTGTCACCTTTCTCCCCACACTGTTACCTTCTTAGAGGTTCAAGGAGATGGAGGTCTGTGAAAGATAGAACAAAGGTCCTCCTAGCTTTTGGGAGTTTTTAGGTTATGTTTTGCATGGACAGCTGATGAGAGTCGCTGTTGGACCATGCTCGTAGATAATGGCAGTGCGGTGAGTGCCTCACACACAGCAGGTGACACACTGGCTCTCTTGCCCACGTCTTGTCTGTGGACTGTGCTGGTGGAACATCCTACCTGTCGTATTTCGTCTGGTAGATTTGCTCCTTTGCTTAAACAGCTGTTTTGTGCTTGTTCTTTTTTTATAGTGCTAATTGCCAAATAGCTCATTACTCTCATGCTTATGCTGCTTTATATTTACTGCAGTCATGGTCCCTCTGTTTTCTGTTGCTGATCAGCATTAAACTGTGTGACATGTGGGTTATGAGATGCACCTTCACGGAAAACCTTGTGCAGGTTACTAATTTAGAAAAAAATATGGTAGTAATGACCCTTCCTTTTGTTTCCATACAGTATGTGCTGGTTCTCTGCAATTCTATTGGCACACCCTTGGACCCAAAATATATTGACATTGGTAAGCAACTGGCAATAGTCTTATTCTGTTGGCTTTTTTTTTCTAGTCTTTTTTAGTTAATTTCTTATGCAAGTCTCTTTTTCAGTTATTTAATTACTGTGTGTTCACATCAGTGATTTGCATCCAAATGGTGTGACCTTCTGTTCTATATGTACTTGTAACTATGATTTTATATTGGCTTCTCCCTTCTAGTTGGAATCTCTCTAAGTAAAATAAACATGTAATCAGAAGTTCCCATGTTGTGAACTGTAGTTTTTGTTGGAAATAACCTCTTAATTACTCTGTTAATATAAACAGTGGCTTATAAAACTAGTCATATTCGGAAAAGGTACTTTGAAGAGGGTCTAGTTTATCAGAGCAAGTGAAATAATTTGATCTGGACTTTGATTTAAAAATAGCTTGTTGCTGCTTCCCAAATTATTGTATTTCAGTGTTGATAATATCCCTTCCTTATCTTCCTCACAATTGTTTTACCTAAATAGTTTCATATTATAAATTAAAATTCAATTTAAAAAAACCTCAGTGGATTATAATAGTATGAAAATACCTCTAAATCCCAGGGCTGAACTCCAAGCTTTCACTACTGCTTGTTTGCTGCAGGTGTGGTGCAGAACACTGCCAAGTAATTGCAAACCACTGTTTTCTGGGAATTTTACTTGAGGATAAAGATCATGGATTTTTTTTTTCCCTTTAAATAGATGAGGGAAACATGGACAAACTGCCAAATTAATGAGCTTTTTGATTAATGAATCCACTTTTGTTTCTTCTGGGTCTTGCTTTATTTTTGTTTCGTTTTCCGAATGGATCTGAATTTGGATTCAGAGTAGACACTGTGAACCCCCTTTGCAGTTTTTGTTTTGAAGCTTCATTCTGTTTTGTTGAAAGGCTAAGTAATTTGTAATGAAGGTTTAGCAAAAATATTTTCTTTTGAATGACAGAGGAGAGTCTAGTTATTTAAATGAAAAGTATATACTTAGTTTTTGAACCTCTTAACAAAGTGATGAAAAGTAGAAGGGGTATTTGGCTGTAGACATCAAATGTGATCCCTGTGTTGGAAAGGTGGGATACACTGTACCCTCTGCTGTGATCAGTCATGTGGCACTTTGTGAGCACACTAAAATACTTAGGGAAAAAAAACAGTCTCCACATGTCTGATACAGTAAAGGAGCATAGGCATACTGAACAGGTTATGGATAAAGCAATTGTTTATTTTAAACCTGGAAGAATTGCTCCCCTCTCACTTTATTAATATAAATATGTCTACTTAATATGTGCATATAGCTTTGGAAATTATGTGCTTGGATTCTGCAGAAATTAGATTTAATTTTTAATAAAACCGAACCAAAATCTTTTTTTTGCCTGTGCCAGAAAGGGACGTAGCTATTATGACAGGAAACCTCAAAGTTTTTTCGGTGTTGATTGCCTTCTAGACCCATTGTTTCATCTCTTCTGCAAAATGAAACTCTTCTGTCTAAATTAATATCATCAGAGAAGTTAGTTCCAAGCCATAGTGCTAATACTTGATTTTAATATTAAACAATGAGCAGCCATTCTATCTGATAAAATAGATGGGAAAAATGTCTAGCAAAGTTTTAGTGAGATAGAAATGTTGAGCAAAGTAAGGTGAAGAATTATTAGACAAGGAAGCAACAGCAATTCACAGAAGAATAAAGGTAGGAAAAAAAAGCAACCAAAGACTAGAAATAGTAGAGATCATAAAGATGATTATTTTCCTTAACCAGTGGTTCTAAACAGTTTTATTCTTTATTATATGTTAACTAAATTTGTAAGGCTGTGTCATTTTCTAATGTTCATTTTTTCTGTAATAGCAGCAGGTAATCAACTGTGAGTCATATATATATATGGTGAAACTCATGCCTTATATTGCAGATCATAATTAAAATGAAAAGTATCCTGTGCTGATAAATGAGTTTCATTACTTTTTCCTATGGAGTGTATGTGAAATGTTGTGGAGGTTTTAGTCTTGTAATTTCTGTTTGTGTCAGTTTGATGTCCTCTTGCCACTTTTCACAACAGGGGTGGCACATCAGAATCTTAAGGAACAAACTGTCCAGGAAATTCAGTATCAAAACTTTTATAATGGATGGAGGGGAAAAAAACCCAACAAACCAACCCAAAGTCCCCAAAAACATCCCTCCTGCTGAAAATAGAAATCCAAACCTGAGCACTGAAGTAAGATGCTGTGGTGGATGATAGCATTGTGAGTTGGGTGTCTGTTGTGTCCCCCCTGTCCCGTATGTGCACACACATGTTATATATGTGTCCACCAGTTTCCAGAACATAATGGGCAGGTGGGATTGGGGTGGTGGGAGGAGGATTCAGGGACTTAGAGGGGGTAGTTTGTCTCATTTCTACAGCTGACATCTAAAATAAGTTCAGTGAATCATTCCTAAAGGGGTCTTTTTGCTCTTCGTTGGGTACAAAGAAGCCCAGGGCAGACAGCTCATCCGTCAGAGATGTCTAAAATTAGGTGAGATGAATCCCACTCAGATGGTCAAAATTAGCTTTGCATGGACACCTCTACCTCTGCCTGTAAACTTTTTGCTTGGCATTTTTCTAGTGTTGTCTTTATGTGAGCACTCTGAATCTATCTGTGATAGTTTTATTTATATTATCAACAAAGGTATCCATTTCTTTATGATTCCTCTACTATGACCCATCTACAGCTGACTGTAAAAGAGTCTTCTCCAGTGACTGAAAACAGTTACAATGAAATGCTATTTAATTGAAAAATGCTGCTGTTATTCCAACTGTATTTGAATTGTCCTGAAGAGATTAAACGATCTGGAAAATGCTTCTCTTCCTTTAGCATAACTAAACTTTCTGCAGTCTCCTGCTGTTCCCTCCAGTGCCTGAGGACCAGTTGAGTGCATAGATTTGCAATGCTCTTCCCTACTGTGAGTTCACTTGGGAAAATACTGGGCATTATAGCCTTCAACCTCATAGATAGGCAAATTACTAGAGGTTGGGAATATTTGCCTTTTGAGTCCTGAAAATTTTCTGTAGCCTCAGTAGTTCAAGCATTACAAGCAAGTCTTTCATTGCTGTTTATTAAACACAGTCAAAGATTCAGCCTTTTCTTTTTAATATATGCATCCTACAAGACTCCTTTAAAGCTTGTCCACCAAAATTACAGAAGAGCTTGAAGGTAAAAGTGAAGAGCAAATGCCTTTAAATGCAGCAGTTTTGAACACATTGTGCTGGCTTCATCATAGTTACTTTCCTTTTTTTTGTAACATTTGAAGATGCGACTTTATAGAACAATTTGAAATATTTATAACATAAGGTCAGTTTGTGTGAGGGGTTGACAGCTGTACATAATCAAGGTCTTATTGTACAGTATATCATGCTGTTTATCACAGTTGGAGCTTCTTGGCAGTAGGATGTGTAATTGTTCCTTTGACAGCATGCTGAACTTAAGCAGCTGTCTGGCCTTGCTGAGGTCAATAGAGAGAGAAGACCTTGTAAAACTTTAAGGACAAAAGACCTTTCCAAAAGTTCATGTAAGATTTCAGTAGGTACATAATTTGTAACAAAATCATTACCTTTTGTCCTGTTTATGAATGAGAAAAATCAGCATTAAATCAATTTTCAGGTGAGAGTAATCATTAATAGTTTAAGATATAAGCAGCACAAAAGTAAAATTAACACATCTGTTACTCAAGACAATTGGAGGGGTGTTATTGACTTATGAAAAATGTATCATCTGTTGGTTAAATTCTCTTTTTTCATCTCCTTTCTACCAATACACTTTTTCAATTTTCTTTTAATAAAGCAATAAATTGCTGCATTAAATTCCATAAAATAATTTCCTTAGGTAACTTTTGTTTTGAACTCTTGTTCTTGTTTCAGACTTTAAGTGCCATCTTTCAGAGTGGCTTAAATACAACTTAGGTTGTTACTTTATTTGATTTTCATAAACACTTATGGAAAATTATTTCTCATGCTAGGATGTTCTCAACAAACCACTTGGTATCTGTGTGCTCCTTCCTGTTGTTGAGTGGCTGCTCTTCCCTGCCATGAGTCTAAACTCTGTTTCACTGGCTGTAGTTACTGCAGTTTGGACACACACCATCTTTGGCAGATTGTCCCTTGTTGGAACAGCAATCACCTGGTGCTCTCCTGAGCATAAAGGGTTTACTCCTCCTCGAGACTTTAGTGCTGTGCTCTTGGACAAAGGCTCTTGGGCTTTGTCCTGGCAGGAAATTGATAGTGGAGAAAAAAAGATTGCTCATTTAGGGATGCTAAGTAACTGACAGGATCTTTGAATAATGCATCTGAGAATGTGTGTTAAGGCACAACTTGTATGAATTGTCAATTTATAACATTTTATAATGTTCCAACAAAGTGCTATTAATCTCCTAATGAATTGTGACATTGTGCAATGTTTGATTCACCCCCAGGAGATGCAAATCTTAGGTTGTTGGGCTCTATGCCAGTAGTTCAAGAAAGGCTCAAAAGAAGAAGTGCTTATTTCCTATATTCTGTTGAGTTTTTAATTATGTCGTTATCTTTCTAATGCTTGCCTCTGCTAACAGTGACAAATACTGATTAATCAGTCATTATCTGATGAAGGGCCATCACTTCAGCTTTCTTTAGACATTGATGGATGGTTCCACTTTCAGGCTGTTCCTCATATTGCTTTTTATTTTGTCCAAAGGCATTTTTCTTCCTGCGCTTCCTGTGCCTTGTGTTTGAGGTCCTTCACAATAGCTTGTGTTTGCTAGCCCATAAATTAGTCTTTTCTTCATTGTCTAGCATTATTGCATTCCATCCTACTCTGGTACAAAAATTAACTAACACAGTTTCTTCTGTGCTTGTTCCATAGGCTCACAGGCTTTCTGTTGAAGTCCTTTGATGAATAACTAAATATAAACTACAGAAGGTTAAATATCTTGTTATATAATATCTTTTTAATGGAAACACAACAGATGGTATCTGTTAAGAAAAGGTCACTCAGGCTGGATTATATCATCTTCTTACATGTGCTTAGGAGCGCTGACACAGGGAAGTGTTATCTTTCAAGTGTGCCTCAGTACCCAGTAAAATTCATACAACAGCCTGACCAACATACAGGTGGATTAAAGGCAGAGAGCTGGAGTTGTGCCCAGGTGTCTCGCCTCCCTCCTGGATGCCTTGAAAAGGGTGACTGAGCTACATGTGAAACAGCATTTGAATTGCTGTTACTTAAAGTTGAACCCTTTAATGTAAATTATAACTGATTTTGAGTATTTGTGTTCTGTAAACTGTGTTTGTTCATGAGTCGTCCCACATGCAGTTCAGTTGTCCCAGCTGCTGCCTGACATTTTCTTATTTGTGAGCCAACACTTCTAGAGACATTTGAATCAAGCTCTAAAATTAGGTAGATTTTCTTGATTAGACTAAGTTCATTCCAGTTTCTCAGGAACAGCCTGTATCAGACTTGTATGAAAACAACAGTTTAGTATTGTGTCTGTCTGTCAGATTGCTTCCTCTCCATCAGATTTGGGTGGGATGACTTGCCTGTCTTGTATTTGTGCATCCCCTTTTTAGTATACTAGAAAGTACCTCAGCTTTTTCATGCGCCAAAGTAACGCAGTCATGCATTAAGTTTGTTTTCCATTTACTATTTTTGTAAGAAGATCAGACATGAAAACAGGTGTTTTCTTACAGTTTTGAAGTGAGATGGAGTGTGTGTGGATGAAATGCAGACATTGCGGAAAGTTAGTTGAGATTCCTGGATATCTCAGAAGTAAAGCTTTTTTCCTTCGGGGAGGAGGTTTTATGAAGGAGCAGTGAAGAGAAATGAGGTGAGAAGAGAAAGAAGGTCCAGAGAAAACTGACAGGGCAGTTGTTTCACACGTTGGAGTTGTTTTGATGGGGGCGCTATGTTTAATGCTTTTCAGTATTTGATCACTGAAACGTAAGGCACCTGTTTAAATGTTTTCCATACATATTTTCAAGGTCTGAAATTTAGGTATTGTCTTAGTACTGAAGCTGGCTATCTGCAAAATCAGCAGGAGGAGATAGACTATCTCAGAAGTCCATGTTTAGCAAGGGAAAGCTGCTATGCAGTGGAAGTGCTAAGCAGAGGAGGATCCAAATATCTTGCCTCCTTCAGACTTTAGGTGCTTGCATTTCTGTCTGATTAATAGTCAGAGCGCAGATTCTGTGAAGGGCACTGATGCTCAAGTGAGCAGCACTGGCTGCTTAAACCAATGCTACTGTATAAGATGATAATACTTCTCTACAGTAAAGGAAACTAAGTAGTTAAACCAGCTGCTCTGAAAGGGATTCTAGATCTTCCTCAGCCTGAGGGAATTGAAATGTGCATCTTTCCTTTCCTAGGAAAGGAGAAATCCCATTCCTTCCTTCTCTGCCCCAGCAACAGCCTAAACTTGTAGTTGGCTGGGGCCATCCTTCCCTTGTGTTGAATCTATGCTGTTATGCAGTCAAGAAGGAGAACATTTTAGGAGCAGAGTTACCCAGTGATGAAGGCTCTCTGGTGAAAAGGCAGACTAGAATACTTTCAGTTGGAAGGGACTGACAGTGGCCAATCCATTTCAGGACCACTCCAGGGCTGACCAAAAGCATATTGCTAAGGGCATTGTCCAAATGCCTCTTCAGCACTGACAGGCTTGGGGCACTGACCACATCTCTAGGAAGCTTGTTCCAATGTGTGACTACCTTCTCTGTAAAGAACTGTTTCCTAGTGTCCAGTCTAGACGTGGATTTTTCTGTTTGTATTTTTTTGTGTTTTCTTGTTCAGTGACTGACCAGTATAAAATGCTAAAGCAATTCTAGAAAAAATCATGTGTCTTATGCAATTGTTTAGGTTATACAGGCAGTTTTATAAAGCCATCAGTTCCCACATGTAGATACTGCTCTTCCAGATGTGTTTTTGAACGGATCTGATCCTGATTGTGTTGTGTGCTGTGTATCCCTGTGATTTCACATTTGGCTTAAATCCAGTCATCACAGCCTACTGTTGCAAAGAGGGGAGGGCCCTGCCTGCCATACTGGCTGCTCATTCCTGCCTGCTCCAGAATTTGTGATTTTTCTCTTTAATCCAACTTAAACTAATCTTTTATTTATTTAATTTTGAGGTCAGTTAGATGAATGAACTGATCCAACTTACTCTGTTGTCAAGCTGCTCTTACAGCTATTATAAAAGAAGTGGCAGGGAAATGTGTCAGGGGTTGGGGGGTGTGTGTTTTTTGAGAGTCACAGTCAGTTTAAATCTTAGACATGTTTTTAAAATGCCTAACTGATTGCATCCCCTGGGTAAAGCATGGATGCTTTGCCATCTTATTTCTGGATCCCAACAGACCCTATGTGAATATCCTTTTCTCCTGGATTGGGGTATTTTAAGCTGTGCACAAATGAGTAAGTTCAGGCTCCATGGAAGCTGCAGGTGCCCGGCAGGTCCCCTGGTGAGTGTGAGGAATGCCCATGGCTTTCAGGTGTGGGCCTGGTTTAGCATTATCTTGGACTACAAGTGGTTAAATGTTGACTATGTCCCAATATGAGGCTTAGTACAAAAATTTAGTGATTTGAGTGAACCTTATTCCCTCTCATCTCAGAAAATTCTGATGTTTCATTTTTAAAGGATAAAAACTTGATTGTTACAGCACGTATGGCTGCAAGTTAATAAAGAACAGAGCAAATACGTAGAATTTATTAATACTGTTGATAAACAGGAGACTACATCCTTCAGTTTGGATGTGACTACTGAAAGTGTTGTAAGTACATGAAATACACTGAGTTGCATATAATGTAAACAACTGTGCTGCTCACATGTTAAGCATCATCAGTAAGCCTTCTTACCCAGTGTTTACATTTTTACTAAAAAGTATTCTACAGCCATCGGGTAGCTTATATAATCCTCTTGGTTTCAAAGAAATAAAATCTGTTCAACAAATCTTCCCCCATCTGTCTCTTGTAGCACTGCTCTCCCTTATGGCAGGCTTATAGCTCCCTCCAGAGTTCTGTTCTGTGCTAAAATACAGAAAATAAGACCCATGGTAAAAGAATTGTATTTTGTGCTCTGTGTGGCTTTGTGTTTCCCCACCAGGCTGGGCCATACAATTCTTTTGAATTTGCCTGGTTTTTTTTGGTAGCATAATGATTTACTTGTAGAATTTGACGACATTGGGGGATTTACTTACTAGGTTTCTTCATTCTTCTGTGCCCTCTTATGTGCATTCACTGGTTTTCAGAAAGATGAAACAAATGATTGTAAAAGGGAAAAAAGAGCCTCAAGACAGTGTATTCAGATAAAGTATTCAAGGCAATATTCAGATAAAGAATACTGTAATCGTTTGTGTGCATTTATATGTATTTATATTTGTTCACTGAACATGGACAGCAGGAATGAGATACTCAGTTTATGCACATATTCTAAGTGAGCTTAGGGCTGAAGTAAAAAGTACCCTGCATTCCTACAGTGTAATCCTTGGATATAATAAAGTAGGACTAAGCATACACTCTGCTAAATATTTAATTTGCTGCCATTCACATAAAGAATTGATATTTGGCCCAGCTATTAACTAAGATACAAAGAGCACTTCTAGGTCTTGTCTAACTTAAAATTTACGAACTGTTTTTAAGTGATGCTGATCAAAGAATCTCTTCTAGACTATCAACTCTTGAGTAGCGCTCCTTTTGTTTTTATTTGAATAATTGCAAATATGTCAGATATGGAGATATTTTACAGATCTTGTTCAAGACTTTCCAGGTATTCCTGAACTGGTCATTAAGCTGAAAGTTTATCTATATGTGTTTGATGTTTTCGATATTAGCACATGGAAATCTACTGAAATAATAGGGATAAAAGTGTTAATTGTAAAATCAGAACTTGTAAAGAATTTCTCTGTTCTTCTGGACAAGGCCACAAGGCCCCTGTGAAACTTCTTAGCAGTTAACAAAAACTGCTGCTAGCTTTTTTTTTTTTTGGGGGGGGGTGGGGGTGTGTTGTTTTTTGGCATCTACTCCAATGCTTGCCACTCTAAATTTGCAACCCTTTGGGTTTCATACAGAGCCATTGTTTGTCACAATGACCAAAACACATGTGATAGCAGCTTCCAAAGGAGCGTTTTACATCTGGCAGTACCGTGTGGCCAAGAAGCTCACGGCAATGGAAATCAATCAGGTAGCACGGACCAGGAAAGAAGGCAGAGAAAGGTTTGTCTTCACGCTTTGTCATTTTTCTTCCTTTGCTCTGGTGTTATTGATAAAGGTCGACTCTCCCATGCCTAAAATATAAACTCTTCTCATTTTTCTAATCATATTTGTTGACTTGTAGGCTTGTAAGATTAAATACTAGTTTTTCATAACAAATGTGTGTTTGTTATCCAAATCTCCTAGACATTTTTGGATTAGCTCCTGTTCAGTGTCTCCATTTGCTCTCTACATGCTTCTCTTTGGGAGCTGTGTGTCTTCAATGCCTTTTTAACCCTCCCCTGTTTCTCCTCCATGCTCTTGGTTTCCAGGCAGCTATATTCCCTCTGATAACTTTAACTGCTTCTCATGTGTCAGTGCCTGTAAGAACACAGTCTGTCCAGCTGGTTCTTCTCTAAATACACTTGTGTCTGATTGTGGCTTTGACAACTAATCCTGTATGGACTTTTATCCTCTCAAACTAAACAAGCCAAAATCAACATCATTCTGCCTCCAAAATATTTCCTTCCCAGGTGCTCATTTCTAGCATTAAATTTTCTGTCACCTCCACAAGTTTGCAACTTTGTTATGGTTTCCTTTTGTGTTACTTTTTGTGTTCTTCCATAGAGATACTGTAAAATCTTCCTATAAATCTAACATTTCCTGTCACTATCTATCTATAATAATGGTAATTATTTGTACATGGCGTAATAACTTACATTGTTGTAGGACCTGAATGACCTGAATGTTGCCTTGGACAAGATTGTAAATTTGGTAAAATATTGAAAAAAGTAAATAGTTGTAATTCAGCCTTAATGATGACTTTAGCATTCTAAAATCTTTCCCAATGCTACTCTTTAAGGCAAAAGAGAAGTTATGATGAAGTATTGAATAACACAGGAATTACATAAGTTTTGTGGCTGTCAAGGTGAAGCTCTTAAGTATAGAGGAGAACCTGGTGAAATATGGAAGTGCATGTTTGAAGGTGGTTGATGGTTTGCTGCAGAATGAAAATTCTCAGATCATGTGGGAATGGACCATCAGGGGCTGTGAAAGTGAAAGCAATCACCATAGCTTTATATCGATAGAAAGCAGGTTTGTCAGTGGGGATACTATGGGAACATAAGAACAGGCATAGCTTTTATTTTTCCAATTCCAATGGTTTCTTCTCCAAGGATTGGAGATAGCTATGTGCTACCAAAAACGCTCCTCTGTTTGGACTTGTTTTTTCTACAGGATCTATCATATTGATGACACCTCTTCAGGATCTGGAGATGGACGCCTTGATTACAGCAGAGCTATTGAAGTGAGTGATGTTTTTAACTGGTTTATTGTGGTGTCACTGGTAGCTTGAAAGAGCAGTCACTAGCTTTATTTATTTTCATAGATTTTCATTAGTAGAAGTGGTTTTACTTAAAATTTTTTTTCATTCTTACCTTTTTTGCGCATGTTATGTTTCTTCCCTCTGGTTAGTGCTGTTACGGTGTCATTATGTATTACTGGAAATACACAGCAAATTGTAGGGAATGTGGAAAAAGTATAATTGGGGTGAAGTATCTATATGCTGTCTTCGCGGTCAGAAAAAGCTCTTCTTCAACAACATACAGGCTTGTTGAAACTCAATAACCCTTGCAATCTTTTCTAGTATTTTTGGCCATTTTCACTTTATGTGGTGTGTGAGTGCTGGCTGTACCTACAAATATACTTGAAATTAATTAGAGAGCGCACAAGTCAGAGATAGTTGCCTTCCTGTGTTTTCTGTTGAACACCTGTTATATTTTTTGTTTCCTGTTTTTCTGGAGGAGGAGAAGAAATGAAACTGTTAATATTATTGTCAGTATTCCATAACAAAGGCTAGTAATGTCATAAACCCATCCATACACTGTATACTCACAAGGTTTGATATCCCCTTTTCGTGTGGATACTTAGCAACATTCTTTTATATTTAAAAAAATTTTTTTTCGTTTTTTTTTTTTTTTTTTTTTTAGCAGTGTATTCTTACCTTTGCAGTAAAACTGATACTGATATTGCTTGTATACTTTCAGGGAACAAGAGATCCAATTTGTGCAATAACAGCATCTGATAAGATACTACTTGTGGTAAGTTACGTGATTAAAACAACTCCTAATTGCTCCTTGTGCTTGTAAGCATGAGATTCTTCTGCAGAATGTCATAAGCAGTCATAATTTCAAAGCATTTTTGAATTTAGAACTTATACAGACAAACTCTCTTTCTTAACTTCCCCAGAAAGAACTTTAACACTTTCTTCTGTTAACCTGAGTTCTTTCCTTAGGAGGGCTAACTTATGAAACACAATTTAAGACTAGTTGCCTGAGCTGATACTTATACATAGGGTTTGATAAAATCCAGGTTAAGATTTAATTCTGTAGTCTGAGTTCTGGGAAGTCTCTTTTAGCCTCTGTGTTCTAGACACAAAGATTTACAAAGTTTCTCTATTTACATATTAATGGTATAATGTATGGTAGTTTGCTATATCCGTATTAGTAACTAAGTGAGCAGAACAGAGATAGAAAAAGAACACTGTTTCCTCATTTTATCCACATACCAAGAAAGACCTTGGTGTTTTCCCATGTTTCTACTTGAGCTGTTAGTTGTTGTTGTTGTTTGTTATATCCTTTGCTGGATTTTACAAAATCAATGGGTCACGAGAAGAAGCATGAATGAAAAAAGTATGATGGTTAGTTGGTAACTATAGGATTCTGTTTGTGCTTGAAGAATAGGAATGAGAAAATGAAATACAGACAATAATTAATCAGTGTCTTTGGTTAGAAGGAAGAGAATGAGAGGAAATGCCTTTGAGATCCAATCTGAATAAATGTGCTGAAGGTGAACGCATATTGCAGTGGTTGGATTTTTCTAATGCTTCTGACCAAATCTGCTTTTTAGTTTATAGCGCATACAGATGTGAAAAAATCAAAGGTGGTGATTTACACTGAGGATCTTAGGGGTGGCTTTGGGGGCAAAAAAAAAAAGAAAAGAAGGAATGAAGTTTGGACTACCTTAAAGTTTAATGTTGACTCATTTGCAGCATAAGAGTTGAACAGCAGGTAAACAGTAGGTAAACCAAGCTGGATGTGTTGTTCAGTCTACGGAAACACAATGACAAAACAGTGGCAGTGACCATTTCAGTCCAGAGATGTCAAACTCCTTTCAGACTGTTGGCCTGATAGTGTCTTGACACAGGGAATGGGTGTGTCATTCAGCAAAATAAAGATAAACCACATCAGTACTTAGATTTGTTTCCTGTTACTCAAGCCTGTGAATAACCAGTGTATTTTACAGCATTTTCCTTTTAAATGTCCCAGCATGGGACAAGGATCTTTTGATTGTTCTTTTTTGTTATGTAGACCATGTCTGGAAGTTCACAGGGTCTGTTCTGTGGGCTGTACGTGGACTAGAGCTGTTTGTTTTAACATCACTGATTTAAGCAGATCTGTCAATTGTAGCATCTTGTTTAAATAGCAGAATTCAGAACTTTCAGGGTGATAATATTCCCCCTTTCCACTTGTGCTCTGTCACTTATCCAAAAGCTCTTTTGTCTAAGACAGCATATAAATAAAACCATTTAAAAGAGTATACTGATGGAAAAATTCTCTTGCTAAGCCAGGATCACTTTTCCCTAGGGAAGAGAGTCCGGCACTATTCAGAGATACAGTCTCCCTAGTGTGGCTGTAGTGCAGACCTATATCCTGAACTGTCGTGCTTATCAGCTGTCTTTGAACTGCAACTCCAGGTAAGTTACAGATCTGCTTCTAACACAGCCATCCAATTCCAAAACAAAGCCCTAAAATTTGTGAAAATAATAATTCTATGAAATATATAATTCTATAATAATTATGTACTAATTTTAATTTAATATAAACTATTAATTTTATTTGTTATTAATGGTTGCTTAACTGTTTCTTTATTACTAATTATGGACAGTCATCAGAGACTGCTCTTAGTAAAGCTCTCCTATGCTTTACACCCTGTATACATGAAAATATCTTTATTTGATGAACCAAGCATAACCTTCCTGTGATCATGAAAGGACAAAATTATATTATAACCTGAAACTTTATATCCCCAAGACTTCTTTATATGTCCCTGTCCTTCTAATGTCTGGAAAGTGTGTTCATCCCATATTAATTTTCCATTGTTACAAGCTGTAACTGGTGGCAATGCTTCTAGTGAGTCGGGATTCTACTGAATGGCCACTGGCTTTCTAGTTCCCAGCTATTTTTATGCAAATAAGCACACAAGAGTCTTGGCAGAAAAGGCAAAAATATACTGCCTAAAGAGAACTTGCAAGGCAATTTTAATCACTTCAAAATATCTTTATAATTTCAAACAAAATTCCTATTGCTTGTGTGGATCTCTTGCCTCTTTAGGTATAGCCCAAAAATAGATTGCTTCACTCAAAAGGCAGTGTGATCAAGTCAGAGCCACATTCCTTTTGTTCTGAACCAAAGCTATTTCTTTCCTAAAAGACTTTGTGCTTGGGAAAAACGCTCAGATCCATAAGCATTTTAAAGTTAATTTTCTAAATTGCTTTTGAAATTTTAATAGTGATTTAGGGTGTCTACCATTCATTATTTAGAAATACTTCTAAAACAGCCTTGTCGTAAATACAGGCTACTAGGATTCCCTGAAGACCTATGTAACTGGAAATTTTCAAATGTAACATTTTAGAAATTGTATTTTTCCCCTATTTTAAATTACTTTAAAGATTAATTGGATTATACTTTTTTAACCTTGAAAAAACCTAAAGAATACCCTTTGTAGAAGGGTAAGGAATCCTGTTTTAGGAATTAAGAGTTTACATCACCACACTGACTTTTTAATTTAATAATGTGCTTCGTTGCCTCCTAGTAAATAAGTAAAACAAGTTCTGTTCAGTTGTTAATTTTAGTCTTTGTCAAGAAAAGTTTGGCGAGGGGCAGAACCTGTGATTTACTCAACTTGATATCTAATGTACTAAGGGTCTTCAAAATGCTGGATGAAAAAATGGGCATATTTCAGAGCCTTTGCAGGGCCAGATCCTGTGAGCAGATGTTTCCATGTCTCTGGTCTCCGCTGTGCAGATAAATGAAAATCATATGCATCTGTGCTGGTTTTGGCACACGATGGCCTCTCATGGAATCTATAGAATTATACGGTGCCAGTTTTGAGAGCTATTTCAGATATCCAGCCTTGAATAGTGGGTTTTTTTTTTAGCTGTCTTGTTTTTTTATTCCTTTGTTTGTCTGTAGTCGTCTCGCTATCATAGACCTTTCTGGTGTTCTGACCTTCTTTGACCTGGACGTGCGGGCAATAGACAGCACAGGACAGCAGGTGATAGGGGAGCAGCTGAAACTGGAACGCAAAGATGTCTGGGACATGAAATGGGCCAAAGATAACCCAGATTTGTTTGCAATGATGGAGAAAACAAGAATGTATGTTTTCAGAAACTTGGATCCAGAGGTACATGTTAACATGAGTAAACTGTTCATTTTACAAGTTTGCTCACAAGTTAATGGCGCTTTCTTGAATAGCACTATTCTTGTGCTCACCGTTCAGTTAGACGAGTGTTTATATAAACTTGCATCTGGAAGTCTCAAAATCTTCCCAACTCTCATGTGGGAATGTTGTTTTGGAACAAATAACTAAAATGAACCATCAGTCCTGGAAACATAAAAATGCTGTCATATTTTTATGAAATGTGTGACATATTTTCAGGAGCATATTGTCTTTGTATGCTTTGGGAGACAAATACAATTTTAGTAGAGATACTTGTAAAACACAGTTGAGTTTACTCTAAATAATAGGTGTTTGTCTCGCTCATAATTTAATTACAGAAAACATGAGGGTTTTTTATGATGTTTGTGTTTATAAAATTGTCAATAATGTTAATGACTTTAGTAGTTGTTTCTTGCTGGAAATACAATTAAATCCTAGTTTGGAGATGAATGTATTTATATGTACACTTAACAGATTTGATTAGGATTTAATCAGACAGAATACAAGTTCATTCCTTTGTAACTTATTTAACTTTAAGGAACCTATACAAACATCTGGATATATTTGCAACTTTGAAGATTTAGAAATCAAATCTGTTCTTCTGGATGAAATATTAAAGGTAAGTGTAATTAATTTTATTTTGTAAGAAAAGTTGGTGTCTGTCTTAATGATTTGAACAGTATATATCTATGTTGGGTGAAAACAAAGGACCCATGGAATAAAAATATGTTTCTTTATCCATTATGTTAGAATCCTGAACACCCTAACAAAGATTACATCATCAATTTCGAGATCCGGTCATTACGAGACAGTCGAGCATTGATTGAAAAAGTTGGCATTGAAGAATCTTCCCAATTCATAGAAGACAATCCACATCCCAGACTTTGGTAAAATCGCTTATAAGCCAACTTGGTTTAAATTTATGCTCTTTTGTACTCTTTTACTATTCAGACAGATCTAGCATGAAATTACAGAACCTCAAATTAAAACCAGGTAAGCAGTATGCACTAAGACTTTATGAATGTTGGAGTACCTGGAATGGCAGGCATGTGGTGTGTGTCATGGCAGTGGGTGTAGGGTACAGGTTCTATGCTGTATGAGCCCCTAAATGCAGCGCTCCCTGCTTTTAGGGATAAATTTAAAGGAAATAAAAAAGCTGGCAGAAAGCTAACTGACAGTTGGTTAAATTAAAAATTAAATTTATATATTTGCTATTGAACCTTGATGATTGAGGTCATCAAGTGCTTAAAACCCAGTAAAGGTTTTAACGATCATCAGAATGATAACAAGGTAAGAGTTGTTTGACTAACCTTGTAGCATTTTGGACAGGCCATAAAGGGCAGAAGTGAGAAGGGCTGGGTATGTTAATCATGTTATGCTGCAGCATCTCAGACATAATCTGAGAGCTGGAGATGCTTAAACTAAACATGGATTTAGCTATTATAGTTGAAAAGCCTGCATAACAAACATATAAGAATAAACCTGTGAAAACAGGAGTTCTGGAAATGCCTCAGTAAGTAATTTAATGAAAAGTGAGTAGCAGAACCTAAAACTTCATTGACAAGTTTCTTGGTGAATGATGCAAATTCTCTAACTCTGTGGAGATTGTTTCTTTGTCCGTACCTGTCTTTAGTAATTTTTTTTCATTGTTTTGAAGCTAACTGATTGGATGTTTGGCTGTTAATTCTTAACAGTTCAGAGGAAAATTTAACGTTGCTGAAAGACTGGCCAAGACAGCTTGCTTTAAGTTTGTCCCTCAAAGAATTTCTTCCTATCTATTGTGGTTTTGTCTCCAGAAGGTTAATTCTGAAAAAAAGGATTTGCTAGCTACGTATTGAAAGTTTCTGTAATAATACTGTAGTTTTATTAGCTTGAGTGTCAGTTTTGTGAATCTTCATTTTTACTAATTTCTTGAGCTAGCTGAAGATTTTTGGAGCTTTGAAGTCATCCATGCTTTTTGCTATTATTTTTGAAAATCTGTGTCTCAGTAAAAGTTTTATACTGTAAAATCACAAAATACACATCAAATTCTGTTCCAAAATTGCCATGAACTTTATTTTTATTATGCAAGAAACCACATGTCACATATTTATAAAGAAAAGATGGATTAGAAGTACTGGATATAAAGTGAATAAATTCCAGATCAGAACAGGACAGTGCCCTTAATTCTAGAATGCAACAAACAGGATGATGTGTTTAGCAGATGGATTAAATTTGCCATACTGTTCTTCTCTTGATTTCTATGATGTCAGTGATGAGCACTTGAGTTGAATTGATACCAACCTTGTCAATTGGTTCCAAAATACGGAGTAGGTACTGCCTAAGCACGGCTTAGGTCACTGAATACAGCAGCAATATTATTGTTTTTGTCAGTGCCCTCCTGTGCTGACTTTGTTTCAGTGTCAATCAGCCAGGCTAAATTTAACTAGCCTGATTTTTCCAGAGAATTCTAGGGCTTATTCAAGCACCTGATTGGTGTAGGTTGGCCTGCAGGTAGAAGTTCACTATTTGCAGAACTAACCAACGGGGCAGTACCAGTACAAGGTTTCCCAAAGTTCCCTGCTCTCCCAAACTGCCATCCTAACAGGACAAGGAACATCCAGATGGATCAGAAGGATAATTTATTTGTCATGGCCAATGTACTTGGAGGCTTTTAGACTGAGGCTGCCATCAAGGATAAAGCAATGACAAATGCATAGGTAGAATTATCTAATGCGTTGAGACCAGCAACCCATTTCATGTAAGACAAAGGTAACACTCAAATCCTGCCCATTCCTCCCAAGCCAGTGTCCCTTTGAACAGCTGAAAAAAAGAACATTAGCAATGGCTTGAACATCTTTCCCTGAGAAGGTACTGGACATGTCACAGGAACAGTTACACAACTGTATTAAGATTAGCTAGTAAACAATACCTTGCAATAACTTAAATGTCTTCTTTAAATAATTAGTAGTTAAATGGATCCTCATTTAATTTACTGTCTAGCTGCTTTTCCATCTGTTGTGTTTGTTTTTCATGCAGGCGTCTCCTGGCTGAAGCTGCTCTTCAGAAGCTGGATCTGCAGATGGCTGAACAAGCTTTTGTGCGTTGCAAAGATTATCAAGGTATTAAATTTGTGAAGTGTCTGGGCAACCTGCAGAGTGAGTCCATGAAGCAAGCAGAAGTGGCAGCCTATTTTAGCAGATTTGAAGAAGCTGAAAGAATGTATCTGGATATGGACAGAAGGTAATTGCATGGAATCATCTCAGCAGCAAATAAAGAAAAAAAGTCTGAAAAAAACCCAAACATGCCTAAATCAGGAATGGCTGTTTTAGCCCTGAAGAGTCTTTACCAGTTTCTGCAAAAAGACATTAAAGGATCAAGTGGAGATATTTTTTTTTGTATCCATAGTTAACCAGTTCTATATGTAAATCAGCGCATTCCAAACTGGTTGCAAAACCTCCGCTGTTCTAGGTAGTGCTGTGTTTTATAGATTTTTTTTTCACAAGTATTTTGTCAGTATTTCAGCTGGGATTCCAAAACTACAAACAATCTTAACTAATGTTTAATTTATGTGCTGTTGGTCTTAGCTAGTAGCCAAGTACACATTCTTCCCAATTACATATACAAACAACAGAGTTTTTAATGAACTGTAATCTCTGGAGAGACAGAAAGGACTCTGGATGAAACTGTGGACCAATCAATGGAATTTTTTCTCAGGAATGAAAACAAACAGCAAAATTACAGTATTGCTGGGAATATAAATTGACACTAAGCAATTAGCTAGAGCACTGTCTCTGCTGAAAAAGGGTAATGATAAATCATCAGCAGCAGTTGTACAGTGTAGCCTGTAGATGGTGGTCAAACATGGAGAAACATGAATCACTTATGCACACGTGAAATTTTTAAGCTTTGATTAATGGAGCCATGAAAAACAGCAGGGAATGATGGAGAAAAACATTAGTTATTCTTTCATGCTGTAAGAATGAGAAACCTTCCTCTTTCCCAGTAAGGGGGACAGGATGGTGGGGGTCAGAGGGAGAAGGCAGGAGCTGGGGAGAGATGCCCAGTAGAGCCTGGTAATGGAAAACTTTCTTGCCTATGGTTAATTATGTGACGGCAGTATATTGCTTTGGGGAGGTGGACTGCCTTCTGAGCACTTAAGTCATGCTGCAACACCGATTTTTAAATATGGCTTATTCCTTTTCACATGGCTGAAGAGAAATATGGACATTATAGGATTGCAGAAGTCAAAAACTTACTTTCTTTTAACTGGTTTCTTCAACAGTAGAGCATCTTATTCTCCAGCTGTGAGAATACGGGAATTCTGTATTGACATTATGTGTCTCCTCACCACTAGAAAAATCCTGAGAAAGATCTACCATAAATCAGGATGAAATAAATCTATTTTTCAAATACAATTTTGATGGTTTTAGATAGATGGTCTTATTTAGCTGACTGCACTGACTTGCTATTGCCTTCCTTCATTTGTAAGCTGAGGGCATTTTTACAAGACGTGTATAGGTCTCTCCCATTTATTTGCTATGCACCTGCAGAATTACTTTTATATGAAGTAATATAGAATTATTCTTCTTGATGGAAAAACATGCCAGACAGGCACACAATGAGTCATATGTATGCATGAATAATAAAAATAATAAAAAGGAAAAAGCTACATCTGAATCCTTTCTCCTTTAGCTAAAGTCACTCTGAATCTGAAAGAGAAGTCTCTGAAATCCACATTATTTCATATCAGCTTTAGCCTCCATTATTCATATTCCTCACTCCTTGGCCTTTACCCTCATCTTCCTCCTGCCTTTAGCCTTTTGCAGCCGCTGCCATCTCTCGTGGTTGTCAGCATGAAAGATACAGAACAGAGTAAGAGGGAACCTGAAGTAACATCAGCCCAAGTGTCTCACCAGCTGCTCATTTAACTCCTCACAGGAGTGTGTCTAATAAGGAGGTGCATAGGTCTGAAATAACCTGTGAGCTCTCTGAGTATTTGCTTTCATGGAATAGTGTTTAAAATCAAAACAAGATCTCTGGGCGGGATCACTGTGGTACCTGTAGTGCTGGTTAAGAACATAAAAATACTGTTGGATGCTTTTCTCAGGATTTTTGTTACCTGTTTTACTGTCTTTGACTTTTCCCTGCTATTTTTGGTTTATACCAGAGATCTTGCCATTGGTCTCCGGATCAAACTGGGAGATTGGTTTCGGGTATTGCAGCTACTGAGATCTGGCTCAGGGGACTCGGATGACGCCCTCCTGGAACAGGCACACAATGCTATTGGAGACTACTTCGCAGACCGTCAGAAGTGGTATGTTCTGTAGATGAACTAGTAAGAAGGAAATTACAAAGAAAATTACTAAACTGATGACAAGACTTAATTTATGAGGAGGGACAGACATCAGGATGCAGTACATGGGATAATTTTGGAATGCTGAGGTTTAGCTCAGACCTTTATGGTTCCATGATAAGATAAATAGAGAGCTGTTGATCAGCTGTCTAAAGAATGAAGGTGATAAAAATCTACATTTTGCCAGAAGTCTCTGTTTCAAAGGATGGGAGGGAAAGAGAAATACCTCTACAGTTGTATTAGGTTGGATATAGAAAGTATTAAAGAAAAAAAAGTAGTTAAAGGTAGGAGAGAATTATTAAACATCAGTGAATTTTTTAGAGTGCTTCAACCCACAAATATTTGAAAAGGTCCAGAGTTCTTAATGACCTGGATCTGTCTCCAGCTATTGCCCAAACTGGGCACCCAATGAAGATTTTAAGGACAGTGGACACCCGTAATAGTACTTCTGCGGAACACATTTTGCAGTCAGGTACTTAGTGAGCCAGAGGTAATGCCTTCTTAGTTAATAACTTGCCTAGAATTTTTTTCATGCACTTTTCTTGTTGCCTTCTAACTCTGTCTCAGAGTTCCACAGCTCCACTGTGTATTGTGATTACCTGAATTGTATCATCGCAAAGAACTTGTATCCCAAAGCAGTTGAAAACTTGTAATTAGATTTTGAAAGTTGATTTTTAGATGTTTTAGGTAACTTTGTAGAATGGTCTTAGAGGTCTCAGTTCTTGCATTTTAAAACACAGAGGCACAACGCTAAAGCCCCTTTCGGAAGGTTTAGTTTTAAGTTGTCCATTACCTTCTATGATCTATAGTTTTAAGATTCCTTGACTTTCTAACCTTATGCTAGTCAGGGGCTACTTGAACATAATGATCTCTGAAAATTAAAACTTGCAGTACTTTTTAGAAAAACAGTGAAATTCTAGCTACAAAAGTTTTTCCAAGGAAAGCTACATGTTAAAAGTAATGTGATTTTAAATTTCAAAATGCAAAAGGCTTACAGAATTAAAAACTTCACTTGTGCTTATATATCAGAAGCCACCACATCTTTTTTGTCCTATTAGGTTAAATGCTGTACAGTATTACATTCAAGGACGAAATCAGGAACGTTTAGCTGAATGTTACTACATGCTAGAGGACTACCAAGGACTGGAGAATCTGGCCAACTCACTTCCAGAGAATCATAAATTGCTCCCTGTAAGCAAAAAGCACCTTTATTTTTCATTGTCTTATTTATACCCAACTATTTATTTAAAACATCACGTCTTGGGAGGGTTAAGGAAGAGAGAAGGAATGCAGCCTATGACCTACTCACTTAAGCATACCGGTGTTACTGTGGTATTGTTCTCCAATATTGCTGTTGTTTTCATACTCCATTACTATTCCTTTCCCTTATTGTCTCAGTTCCCTAGAAAGGCCCAATTGTTCATCATGTTTTACTGCCACATGGGCAGTTTCTCTCCCCAGACTGTGCCATTTCTCTCTGAAATAGCTGTGCTTCACTGAGAAGTCACTCATGGATGGTCACTTACTTTACCTTTCATTCTGTCATCTGGTCTACACTGTTGTTTTTTTTTTTTTTCCCCCTAAACCCTTCCTAGTTGCTATCCTTAACTTCTTACATGATAACTCTGGTGGGAATACTAATGTACAATGAAAATTGAAGATATCTCAAAGGAGGAAAAGTAGGTGGGATAGGATGTATAGGGTATAACTGTTCTATGTATAGCAGGATATGACCTACTATGTAATAGCTCATTTAAAACTATGCTATCGTTGATTAATTCAAAATGATTGAAAAATGCAAAACATGCTCCTTTTAATTCCATTTTCAGTAAAGCAAGACCTAGCACTTTCTTTTTTAACCTCACTGTAGTTGCGAAGTTTCATAAAATACTTTAAACATTAAGAATACAATCCCTTTGGTATGACTTGATTTGAAAGAAAAATTTTAAAATAGCTTTTTTGAATTTAGAAGGAGTGTGTGAAAAACACTCACTGTTCTAAATATTTGCAACAGTGCATGATGCCTTCACAGGATCAATGAAGTGAACAACCCCTTCCCCAGACTCTCAAAATTAAATTAAACAATTTAAGTACACAATGTACTAAAAATGTGGAAGTGAATTTAACATGGTGCTGATGATTTTTGCAGGATATAGCTTATATGTTTGTACGAGTGGGGATGTGTGAACAAGCTGTGTCAGCCTTTCTGAAATGTAATCAACCAAAGGATGCAGTGGATACCTGTGTACACCTCAACCAGGTAAAACAGCAGGAGATCATCTGCTTTACCAGTACCAGTTTAACTGTGAGATTTCTGTCCTAGAGCCCAGTTAAACACAAGTCCTTGTAAAGAGTCTGATTTGTCACATTTTCTGGAAGACTTACACTTCAGGGTTAAGCCAGTTCTCCGAAATTAAGATTAGGCCACTGGAGGGACAGTGGAAAGGCACATGCAGGGTGTGTGCTCAGCGTGCTCAGCATACAGACATTTGTAGCCTTTCTGGAGCTGGGCCATACTGTCTCTTGATGGAATGGGAGGAAGGCTGGAGAAGAGATAGGTGTCTGTTCAGGATGTTTTCTACATCCCCCTCCTTTGTGTAGATGCAGATGGATTTGTGACTGAGTGAGGATGTAGCTGGAAAAAGCTGAACTGAAAATTGATCTGTATGTTTACATCTAGAGCTGTTTCCTGGTATGACTTAGCTGTGCAAACGTTTATGTTGACACAAATAAAAGAAAAACTGAGGATGGCTATGAGGAACTTGATGTATGGGAATGGCAGGACTGGCTAGGGCTGGCTTTATATCAACAATGTCTTAGTTTATGGATCTGAAGACCTATTAGGTGTGAGATTCAGCTAAGACTCTCAGTCCTGCCAAACTTTTAATCTGAGACAAACACAGTAGCCAAACTGTTGAAGATCAGGAAAATTCACAGACAAAATGAGGTGTATAGAAGGATAAGTAAAGTGTTACTGTGTGCTTTAAGCTTCTGGGCTGAAGTCCTCTTTTAGGCATGCTTTTGAGAGTCTGGCTTTAGTAATATCAGAAGTGTTGAAATCCATGTGTCCAGCTATGAGCTGCATTGAAATGATTTTGCAAAGCTTTTACCAAAGCAGAAGCAACTGTTTTGTATGTGGTTTTGGACAGAAGTCCAGCATTTGTTTCACAGGCCTGCTGCATCACATGATTGGCAATGATGTTAGCATTTGTATTCTCTTGCTTTTTATGTTAATTTTATAGTAGTCTGGTTCTAAATGGCGATGAAGTATTGCACACAAATGTAGCAGTCTGTTCATGGCTAACTGGCTTGTTCTGAGAATGTATTTGAAAAAATTAGGTTAATAATTGTCTCCTTTTATTTCTAGTGGAATAAAGCTGTGGAGCTGGCTAAAAACCACAATATGAAAGAGATTGGATCCTTGTTAGCCAGATATGCAAGTCATTTGCTGGAAAAGAATAAAATCCTTGATGCTATAGAGCTGTATCGTAAAGCCAGTTATTTCTTTGAAGCTGCTAAGCTCATGTTCAAGGTATCATAGGTTTTATTTTTGTGTCAAGTAACTGGTTTTTTTGCACTAGCTCTTACTACTTCCACGCTGCTTTTATTCTCTTGGGGTTATTTTAGTTTTAACAATGTCTGTGCTATGAGCAGATGCCATTATACAGGATACTGCAAATATGAATCCAACTCCCAGAGTCCAAGTGTCTCTGTAATAGTTACCCTTGATGTCCTCTGTAGCCAATGGAGACGATACTTTTGGGACATCATCTATTTTATTTTGAGTCTTTCACTTCAGTATGAGATGAACTGCACCTCAGAAAAGGTCCTGTTGCTCTGCATTGCCTAGTAAAGAAGTATGGTAGACTGGCCAGGGCTGCCATGTCCACACTATTTTATGTGTTATGTGAGTTAGTTTTATCTCCTTTTTTAAAAAAATAGCAATGTCAATAACTTTAAGACATTAAATTTTGTTATTTCTTCAATTAGTGCCTTCAATTAGAAATGGCTGTGGTGGGCTTTAAGTTGCTTAGATTTGGATTGGCTGCAGAGATTTCTGTACATAACTTGAAGTCTGTAAGAGTGATGTGTAATTTTTACAGCAAATATTTATAGCACTGTATATATATATATGTTACTTTCAAAAGCCATTCTTCTTTCCTGGGAAAACCACCAGACCTTATTGAAAGCTAGGTATGTGTTTAAAAATTGCTATTTTTTAGTTTATTTTTATACTAAGTCAATAGACTTATACATGGTTACACTGATTTATCCTTCCTGAGAATCTGGCTTTATATACATGTTAGCTAAATAAATATAGAATAATGTGCATACTTCACTTTGACATTTTCATTTATAGTTATGTTTGCAGTCTAAATTATTACATTTAAAGGCAGAATCATTTTTTGGCGTGATTTCATAGGTTTGAACAAGCATGCAATTGTCCAAGAGATTTAAATCCCTTTGTTTTGTTTTTTTAAGATTGCAGATGAAGAGTCGAAGAAAAGGACAAAACCTTTGCGAGTTAAAAAGCTTTATGTGTTATCAGCCTTACTTATGGAACAGTGCCATGAACAAATGCAAAATGCACAAAGGGGAAAAGTCAAAGAGAAAAGTTCAGAGGTAGTGTCTTTTTTCCTTTCTGAATTCTGGTATGTGCTACCTAGAATAAAGCATAAATAACTTTATGGGAGGCTATAATGTTTTTCTAATAACCCTTTTTCCTGCTTAGAACAAAGCTTTCCTTAAAACAAGTCTTACATGAAGACCTATTGTTTTAAGTATTATTTTAAAACATTTAAATCATATATATGAATAGATATTTTTCTTCCCAAGTTTAATGTATTTTTCTTAGTATTTGCACTGTAACAATGAAAACCCTACTAAGAAACTCTGGAATTTTTTTTTTTCCTGCAAGACTGGGTCACTTCCATGTCATTTAGTAGTAAGTATCTATCCCAAAGAGTGATCTCTGATTAGATTAAGTTATCTTTCCTATAACTTAGCAGGGAGATGGCTCCAGATATGAGGGAGACGAATGGAAGCATTTTTTTTTTCTGCTCACACATTCAACTTCATATGCCCAAATGAAATCGTTTAGACAAAGTTTTAAGAGCTCTGGTGTTGAAATGCAGTATTAATCCAAAGTATGAACCGGTCTGCAGATGTGCACAAAATATATTTGTACACACGTATACAATATTTATCTTTGAAAATCTGCACCATATGTTGTGCCTGGGCTCTGTATAAAACGCCTGACAATGTTCACTTTAGGTCCATTTATATTTCCCCTAGTTAACACAGACAGCGGTGTAATCACCAAGTATAGAAAAGTTCTTTTCATGTATCCCCATTTCCTGCTGTATCTGTTTCATATAAAAATTACTTGTGATACTGCTTTGTTTTCAGAGTGCTTCAGCTTTGGCTGGTTTGCTGGAAGAAGATGTTCTTTCTTCAACTAATCGCTTTGCAGACAATGCTTGGCGAGGAGCTGAGGCTTACCATTTTTTCATACTTGCACAAAAACAGCTCTATAAAGGGTCTGTAGATGCAGCACTTAAAACAGGTAGGACTTCATTTTTAACCCAGTAAAGAAATTCAAGAAACTGTTCCAATTGCACAGCACCTGCACAGCACATAATTTCATTTATAGTTGGTGCTTTTTTCTGTTCTTAATAGATCCATGGAATTTAAACCAAAACCATAAAATGAATTGAATATGGTTGCAGTCAATATGGGTGGAAAGGACTTTCCTGAAGACAATGCAAATCTAACTTTCCAAATATTACCTGGCTAAATTGGTGAATTTCTGTAGCTATTCTGTTGACTGTTTTGTTTCTTTCCTTAAATTCTAAGGCATACCTGAATTCACATCGGACCTCCAGTAGAGCTTCATAAAAAATCTGTGGCAGTTAAGAGAAGCAAGTAGTGCTTTATACTTTGTCCAAGTAACGAAGATCTATTTCAAATCCTTCTAACATCTTTAAAACAAAACAACCAAACAAAATGAAGTGTTTCAAGAAGACATTTCAGTTTCCCAGTCAAATCCCCTTAATTTTATTTATTTTTAAAAAGCAATGTTTCATAGTCATGTCAGTGAAAAGACTTCCACTTTGTGCAATTTGTAGGATTAATACTATGTCTTAGTAGCAAATATTTCATACAGATGCTTGCAGTTCTCAGAAGATGTGTAATAATTTCCTTGGATTTCTTTTTTTCTTCTTTTTTAGCTCTTCATTTGAGAGATTATGAAGACATTATCCCTGCAGTTGAAATCTATTCCCTTTTGGCACTCTGTGCATGTGCAAACAGAGCATTTGACACTTGCTCAAAAGCATTTGTTAAACTAGAATCCTTGGAAACTCTTAGGCCAGAGCAGAGGCAACAGTATGAAGATCTTGCTCTAGAGATATTCACAAGATACAGTCCAAAGTATAACAAAAAGTCTGATCTGGATGATGTTCTTGAGAGGTGGGTTTATTTTTTTGTGACACTGTAATAATATAATTTTTTTTCTGATGTTGGTCTATATTTTAGATTTTAGCAGGTTTTGTGTGTGACTAAATTAATTGCTTTGCTGTTTAAACCAAATATTGGGCAAGAATGATGCAGCTGTCAGCCAGTTTGCAGAAAGGGTAATACAGCACTGTGTTGTTTGGGAAAATAGACAATTACTGTGTTCAGGAACTGGGCATAAAGATGTAACATCACCTTAATTTGAAATGCAGGTGGACAGAGCACAGGACCTTTGATACTGTGTCACATGACATCTAAGTAATAATGCTGCTGTTTGCATCACCAGTGTGGTGTGATGCAAATATCCACAAGTGAATGTTTAACCGTTATTAACTAATAAGTCTCCAGTGTTTTGTGAATTACCTAAATCTACACGATGTGAGAAGGTGAATATGTCAAGTGAAAAAAACAGAGTAAGAAGGGCACACTTAAGGGGTAAGTCCTTGGACTGGCTATACCCACAACAGTGTCTCTGATATGTTTCCTGCTAACAGCATGGGATTTGTGAGTATGGAAATTGACTGTGAGTCAATTTTCTTTTAGAAAATAGGATTTTAACATGTCTTGTGTGATCCTACTGTGCAGCTGTACAGAATCTCATTCGCAGCTGTCAGGTTGACTCATCAGAGGAAGGAGCATAATAATAGTGCAGGTGTCTAATCTGACCTTACCTTTATAAGACCTTTCCTACTTCTTTTCATTCCATCTTTTGGATCTGCTGGTCCTGATTTGACTGTATGGTTCTAGGGGTGGGCATTCTCTGGTGTGAAGATTTACATATTTGGCTGTGTGAACAGTGAAGTGTTATGTGATTTAATAACTTGCAGTTAACAGGTGGCACACCATGTTTTTATTCTTTCAGCTTTATTTACTCTTCTTCTCTTTTTTTTTTTTTTTTTTTTTTTTTTTTCTTATAGTGGAGATGAGAAACTTCCTATATGTGTTGCAACAGGAGACTCTATCCTGGAGTATCGATTCTGGATGTGTGTTGTATGTAAGCATTGTATGAAAGCCAGTGAAGCAGACAATTATAAGTTCTGTCCTCTGTGCCACAGCACAGTATAGCTGAGGATAAAGGCCCACATATCCTCATTTATGACTCCTAAAAATAGCCTTCAAAATGTTACCAATGTACTATATTTTAAAATACAACTCAGGTACTGTATTGTAGCAGTGCTGCTAATAGAGAAACATTAAAAAAAATAAAACAGAAAACCCACAAGAGAAACCTCTACTGGTTCCATTTATGTGAATCATCCACGTTAATAAACTTCATTTTTGTTACACTTTTAAAAAAGATTTAAGGTAAAAGCATTCTTTTCTAATTGTAGGTTGAGCCTAGTTTTCAAACTGTGAGTTGAATGCAGGTTCATATTAGTATCTTTTACTCTGAGCAGGCTCCATTTTTTTGTCTCTATAATTCCATAGGAAATTACGGGTTTTTCTCAGAATTCACAATTTTGTGAAGGAAGTAATTCCTGAGTTGAAATAATGCCACAATACTTCTGATAATATTATTGTATATATTTTTGTACTACTGTTTTCCTAAAGCAATGATACCAGTATAGACATGTTTGTGCTGGTTTCTTTTGCCAAGTGTATTTAAACCCACCATAGCAATAAAGGGCTTGAAAACACTCAGCAGTCAGTGCTGTCCGTCTGTATCAGGTTCCTGAGCTTGGCTGATGTGATCTTCAGCAAGTAAAGGAAACCTTCATGAACTTTCAAACTGGAATCTGGCAATTTTTTTCAAGTAGCTTGAGAGAGCAGCCGACTTCTGTTGAACAGATTTCAGGACCTGAACAGTCACCCTTGTTGCACAAAAAGGTCTAAGGGGCAATGTCTTACTTAGAACTGCACTCTTCTACCTTCTTGCTGGATTTGATCCTCTGCTCTGGAAGTGCTGCAGGTCCCTGCTGCAAAGGTGAGCTTTCCCCAGGACCAGCCACCATTTGGCTGCCGGGCAAGAGCCATGAGCTGCAACATTCATGATGTGCATTGGCACATTTCTGAGAGGAGAGCGTGACAACTCTTCTGCACTGTCTGTCAGGGCAAGTCATGTCTCTCACCTAAACTTAGGCCAGGAAAGGATAAAACCCCTTTTCATAGTGCTGTAGAACAGTTTATGTTGGAAGGACCTTAAAGATCATCTCCTTCCCAACCCTTTGTCATGGGCAGGGACACCTTCCACTAGAGCAGGGTGCTCAGAGTCCCACCCAACCTGGCCTTGAGCAGTTCCAGTGATGGGGCAGGCACAGCTTCTCTGAGAAACCTGTTCAGTGCTTCAGCACCCTCCCAGTAAACAATTTCTTCCTTATGCCTAATCTAGACCTACCCTCTTTCAGATTAAAGCCATTCCGCTTTGTCCTGTCACTCTATGTCCTTGTAAAAGTCCCTCTCCGGTTCTCTGGTAGCCCCATTAGGTACTGGAAGGTGCTACAAGGGCTCCCTGGCGCCTTCTGTTCTCGAGGCTGAACAGCCCTAGCTCTCTCAGCCTGTCTCCATAGGAGGGGTGATCCAGCCCTGCAGGCTCCTCTGGATCCGCTCCAACAGATCCACGTCCTTCCTTTGCTGGGGGCCCCGGAGCCGGACACAGCCCTGCAGGTGGGGTCTCGCAAGAGTGGAGTAGAGGGGCAGAATCACCTCCCCGGACCTGCTGGCCACAGCTCTTCGAAGCAGCCCAGGATGCATTTTGTATAGAAAACACTGAAATACTGTATTTTGTACGTATGTGCGTGCGCCCTGGTATTTGAGCTTCCTCTTCCACCCGAGCACCAGCGGTGCCCGCGGGGGTAGCGCCCTCCGCCCGCCCTCGCCGGCTCCGCTTCCGTCACGTCACGGGGATGGCGCAGGAGGCGGCGGAGCTGCTGTCGGCGGCGCAGGCCGAGCTGGCGGCCCGGCGGCTCTCGGCGGCCGAGGAGCTCTACAACCGCTTCATCGCCCTGAGCCCCGCGGGGTAGGGCTGGGGCCGGGGCCGGGGCCGGGGCCGGGGCCGGGGCGGCGGGCGGGCCCCCCCCCGTAACGCCGCTCACTCTGTGCCCGCAGCGCCCGCCGCGACCTCGCCACGGCCCTCAACGACCGCGGGCAGGTGCGGTACCTGCAAGTGGAGTTCGCCGCCGCCCTGCAGGATTACACGGCCGCCATCGAGTGCCAGCCCGGCTTCGAGGTGCCCTACTACAACCGGGGGCTGGTGCGCTACCGGCTGGGTACGACCCGGGGCAGGGCAGGGCAGGGCAGGGCAGGGCAGGGCGGCCCGGGCGCAACCGCCGTGCCCCAGGCGGGGGCACCTGCCTGGCACGGGGGCCGAGGGCGGGTGTCACAGCAGAACCAGGCGGGGACACGCTTGGTGTCACAGCAGAGCCAGGCTTGGTCAGCAGTGACAGCACGTTCGGCTGCGAGCCTGCCCCGAGTGTGCAGAGACCTCCCCGGAGTCTACAACTGCCTCGTTAGAGGAAGAGGAGGGACAGAACTGGTCTCTTCTCTGTGGTGACCAGTGACAGAACACGAGGGAATGGCCTGAAGTTGTGTCAGGGAAGGTTTGGTTTAGATATTAGAAAAAGGTTCTTCACCCAGAGGGTGGTTGGGCACTGGTACAGGCTCCCCATGGCAATGCTCACAGCACCAAGCCTGCCAGAGTTCAAGGAGCATTTGGAGAATACTCTCAGGCACATGGAGTGACTCTTGGGGGTGGTCCTGTGCAGGACCAGGCTTTGGACTCTTGGATCCTTGTGGGTCTCTTCCAACTGGGCATACTTTGTGATTCTAGGTGTGCTGCTGTGTCATTGGAAATTATGCTATTCAGTCAAAAATAGGAGGAAAGGTGTGGTTTCAGTTCTGGAAAAGTCTGCATTGGTGTAAAAGAAGCCAGTTCCAAGCACTGCCATTAAACCTGAGATAAAGCATCTTCCAAGCAGGTGTAGCTCCAGAGAGCACAGTTTTCTCAACTTCCAATTGGCTGCCAGACACCTCTGGGGAGTGTCTTGCCCAGGTTTTGACTATGTCGTTAGGAAATCACACTCCTGTGCCCTTTATTGGAGTTTGGCTGTTGCAAAGTCCAGACACAGAGGTTGAGGGACTTAAGTGAGCACTAGGAGAATGGAGCCAGACCATGGGCACCGTGTGGGAACCTGTATGGCAGTGTGCCAGATGTGAGACAGCCTGACTGTTGGCATGGGCCTTTTGGCTCCTCTCCTCTGGCTGAATTGAGCATCAAGTCTGGTTTAGGTTCAAAATACACAGTCTGGTTCTTGCTCTGAAACCCACTGACTCCCACTTGGGCCTCTGGAGAATCCAAATGTAATGGGTCCAATAAGTCCAGCTGCTATTTTTTCTTAGTGAAAGTACTAGGAGGTGTTCTTCAGTTGTGGTTTGAGAGTTTGAACAGTTACAGAAAGATAATAATTTCTTCCTTTTTTTTTTTTTTTTTTTTTTTTGGGACAGGAGACTTTGATGAGGCCATGCAAGATTTCAGGAAAGTATTAGAGTTAAACCCCCAGTTTGAAGATGCTGCATTGAGTCTAAAACAGGCTATTCTTGATAAAGAAGAAAAACAGAAGCGGGGGTATTGAAAATAGAGCTAGTGGCGTGAAAATGTTTTGCTAAACGTGGTTTTTGTCATTGATGGATGAAACACAAGATCGTTTACATCTGTTATGACCTATGAAGAAACCTCATTCTTGGGTAAATAAGTTAAAATGGATATGATTGCAAAATAAACTGTGTTTGGATAGTGTTGAGGATAAGTATAATGTTGGATCTCTGTGAGACACGAATACAGATTTTGTACAGAAATACCTTTTAAAGATGTTGGAAGCTCAGTAGTAGCAAATGAAGCCTTGTAGTTCTCTTACTAAAACTCCTTTATTCATTCACAGATTGTTTTAAACAGTCTTTCATAGGGAGGAAAAATCAAACTGCACAAAACATTTAAATACTTATGATTGGAGCTTGTGAGAAATGCAATAATGATAGTGTTTCTCCACATAGAAATGTTAATTTTATTTAAGCCTAAAGTGCAATTGTTCTTGTAAGATGTTGTCCTTGATATTCTCTATGGTATCTGAATTTCTTCTTCATTTCAGAGTGTTTCTGTGTTAAAAAACATGTAACAGATATAATGAGGTCTTTTTAGGTGACACCATCTGTACCTTGCTCAAGGAATGTGGTAGGAGAATTCAGTCCTTTGTTCATTCGTTCACTCCTGGAGTTAGTTTTACGTTACCTAAACAGGTAGGAACAGAGCACACCTATTTTTTGTAATCCTATTGTAAAAGTTTTGGCCAGATTAATAATTGAGAGAATAAAAATGAACACGTACTTTTTATCTTATGACTGTCTGCAAAGAGCTTATCCTAGAAAATATTCACAGGAGGAATCGTGGCTTTCTCACTGTAATTGAAGAGATCAATTACCTGAAAAATGCAGTGTTAAATCAGTCTGATGAAACTGGCTGTCAATACCCAGGCTGCCTCATTTCTTACATGATAGGAGGGACCATTACTGAAATCATCAGCAAGAAACACTGTTGCATGTTCACAGCAATACAAGTTCTAATAGAAGAAATACTCTCTTGATTGCTCTCATGAGCATTAGGATTTTTTTTTTTTTTAAATAAAATTATGCCAGTGACATTCTGCTTCTTGTGGTTAATTCCTCTGTGGATGATCCCGAGCCTGCACAGGCACAGGGATCACTGAAGATGGTGGGACCCTCTGGGTGAGTCAGTCTGGAGCCTGTGGACGTCCTTCACAGCAGCCTCATTGAGATCACTTACAGCTTTGGGATGACACTGCAATGGCTACAGTGAGAAAATTTGAAACACAGGGATGAGAAAATGCTGCATTTACCTCTCATGCCCCTGACAATTGACTGCAGCAATTTGAAGTTACATAAATACAACGCATGACAGCAGGATGTGACCAGTTTGAGTTTGGAAAGTAGGCAGTGGCCATTCCCCCCCCCAGCAAAGTCTTAATTTTGGACTTTTTGAATATATTAAGCACATGCCTTGCTACCATTTATCTTAGAGCTTTGTCTCCAAAAAACCACAGATAATTTACTGACTTGGCACACTTCTTGCCACCTCAGTCTTAAAAAGTGAGAATTTATACCAACTCTTGGTTGATGGTGAGTGGATGAGCTAGAACTGAACATGTTCTTGACTGACCATTCCAAGAAAATTAGAATAGTTGAATATGACCTATGAACCTTTACTGTTAGAGATTACAGATGTGGTTCTGCACAGAACTGTTTAAATGACAGGATACAGATAAAAATCAAAACAGTGAATAAGTATTTTAGAAAACAAAGATGCTAGAGGTAATATTCCAGCTTGTGGTGTTTTGTGAATATTTCTTAATTACTTCTTGTACAGTCATTGGCACAGAAATATTTCATTGGGCTGGGAGCAGTTCTATCTTACAGTATTTCCTTGTCTGACAAGGACAATTTCCTTGTCTGTTCCTGTCAGGACAAACTGTCATCGTGCATTTCAGCATAATTTGGAATTCTTTCAAAGTAGTTTTGGCCAGTAGGGTTTTCACATTTTCCCCTTTCATATGCGCACGAGTCACTTAGTTCTCTGGCTTTACATCACAAAACTAATTTGGGTTTTCAGTCTAAAATTATTAAATAGTAGTATGTGGTTTTCTTTCACACTGTTGAAAGGGTATTAACCATCATTACTCATATTAAAAAAACCTGAAACTTGAAGAGAAGAATGTATATAGTAACTCCCCTTGTCCTGCAAAGTGTGTCTGTAAAAGTTTTAAGATTTACAAATCTAGTGGAGAGTAATGAAATTCTTTCTATGCAATGCATTGTGAAATTTGTGCAACCTCTCCACCTGTAAAAGGAGTAGGGTTGTGTGCTTTGGATGTTTCATGATGTGGGGGTGCTGTGGGTTTATACCTCCACAGGGCTTTAGGAGTTGTCTCTGCCTGAGAATTCCACACTCCTGTGGAGCGCCGGGGTCAGTCCCGTCCCCTCCACTGCCCTTGGGAAGCATTTGCTGGTCAAAGTCATGGGGCTGCACCAGTATCTCAAACAGGTGGTTACTGTGAATGTACACTGACTCTCTTTACTCTGGCCAGACATGAAACGTGAAAAATCTCTACTTTCCCATGGTTTCCTACCTAAAAACCTACTCCCCCAAAGCCCTTGACCCTTTCCTTCACACAACCATCACTGGCAGCCCCACCCTTTGTTTTGTTCTCCATAGCTGGGGCTAATTTGGCAATGAGTAACTGTTCCCACCTGGCGATTTACCTCTAAACTTACAAAAAATACATTGTTTGCTTAATGCATTACGAAATGACAGTAACATCACTGCCTTACAGGACAAGGCAAAGAGTAACACAATCACTCTGTGCTTTTCCCTAGGACAGTGATTGCCCTACTGAAACACTACTTGCCACACAGCTTGCAGTGTTTCAAGGCCTTTTCCCTTGCTTTTGCAGAAAGGTAGGAAAAGCTGGCAGAATCCCAGGTTAGCAGGGCACAGAGCAGCGTGAGAGGTGTTTCATATGGGTTTAATGTGAGATGTGGCGTGGGCCACAAGGAGAGCCTTTCCAAAGGGAAAGCTGTGGTGTGTTGAGGGCAAAGGGCTGGGTCACCAAGTGGCCGGAATATGTTCCTCTTCCACGTGACTTCCTTCTGAGTGAACAACAGAGGTAAGTTGGCATGAAAAGCCTGAAAGTTTGACTTTTACAAGGGCAGTCTATACTGTGCACTGCCCTGTTCAGTAGGTGACCTGGTGAAAAGTGACAGGAGTGAAAGGTGCACTATTTAAATTTTGTGGTGAACGAATGCCCATGAGTCAAAAGCAGCTATGCAGGTCATGCTCTCTGTTGTCTGCCTGAAGGGGAAGGATTCTGAAAGGTGAAAACAATGTTCAAAACTGACCCTTGCTAATAGAAGAATAATATACAATATTCTTTTATGTTAGCAGATTACTGTGGATCTGCCTCGTCCTTTTAATAAAGGTAGGGTCTGGACCATATAACAGATTCAACCTCATCCAGTGGCTTTGATGGATAATGGAAACTCTGGCTGCTTTTTATTAAAAAAAAAAAAAAAAAAAAAAAAAGAAAGAAAGATTTTGTCAAGGTGGAAGCCCCACCTAACAGCATGTTGTGATCATTTGAGTAGAACTCTAGGATGTTTCCAGGATTTTTTCCTAGATTTTCCCTGTAGGATCCCTTTTGTCTATGAGCCTGGAGAGATGGGATGCAGTCCAAAGCATCGCTTCCTATAGCTCATGATGATCAGATTTTTCATCATTCATGTCTTTGTGTTGCATGATGAACATATGAAATGGACCTGAAGGATATCCTTGTCTCCCGGCAAGGAACATCTGGCCCAGCTCTGTCCCAGACATCACATAACTCCTGTTACTATGGAGAAGGCTGATCAGTGCTTTCCAGGCTGAAGACTCGCCAGCCTGGGGACTCTTGTGTGCTTCTGTGCAATTTAAATAAGTATCTTGCCAATTAATTTTCTCCACATTGTCTGAATAATGAAGGCTTGTTCAACTACAGTGGTATGGGCAGAGTGGTTCCTGAAAGTTAATCCAAGAAAGTCTAAGCCTGTAGGCCTGAAAACTGCAATCTAGGACAGAAATTAGGTGCTGAAATTCTATCTACAACATCTGAGAGGAGGGAGTAATCCCAGAAAAACCTTGCTGCAGAGCAATAGACCTGTACAATAGCATGACTGAGTCATAGCTTGAGAAAGACACTCTCAAAGGTAAACAGTGAATTCCTAACTCTAACACATTGTGCGATTTAGTGTGAAAAACATCATCTCCCACAGCAGCACCCAAAGCAGGAGGAAGAGACCAAGCTCTGGCTTTTCTGTGCAAAGCTGGAAACCTGAAATGCCTGTTGAAATGGGAATGCAGGTCTGTCTCCCCTGCTCCATCTCTCTTTCAACCTATCTGCGGGAGAAAGGTCTCCTCATCTGTCAGATGGTGGATGAATGGGAATGGAATGCTGCTGGACCTCTTCCTGGATTTCCAGGACAAAAGGGGAAGATCTGGAATATCCCACTCACTGCAGACAAGTTTACCTGAATCTACTCTGCAAAGCTGCAGAGCAGGTGAACGTTAGTGATGCCACACCAGACGTGATGCTTCTCTGTGTGGAACTAAGCATTGTCCTGAGAGTGCCAAGAAAAGAAGAGCTAGCACTTAGTCATTATTATTTTTCCCGTCATCCCAGTTTACAGATTTCTAAAGAACTGCATTTTAGATTAACAGAAGGTTATCCTCAGCTGATGAATTTGTTACTGTTATTAAAAATAGGGAATGTGCTCTCCTGGCAGATGCTGGGAGCAGTAATGGGCTCTGCAGTGTTGCCTGTGGACAGCAGAGTGCACTGCTTGTACAGGAGAGGAAGGCAGCACCCAGACGGCTGCAGGGGGGTCTTGGGTTCTTGGCAGTGGCCACAGGAGCTGGGCAAACCCACTGGAGACTGCACAGGTGTGTGCTATCAGCCAGCATCGGCATCAGTGCACTTGCCCCCTCTTCACTGCTGTTAAACAGCTACACATGCTGCAGCCACACCTGCAGTTACAGTGTAGGCACATCCTGAGAGTGGTTACGGGTAGTCATGGGTCAGGTTTGTACTTGATCTCTGAAAAATAATGATGAAAAAGAAAGACTTTCTGTGTGCGCAGAAAACAAAATGCCAGGTAAGTTGTCCTTTTTCCTCAGATCATCTGTCTACTCCCATATTGTAGAGTTAGCCTTTTCCATACAGAGGCAGGTGGGAGGAAAATGAGGAACTAACAGGTTTACAAGGTTCTCAGGTCAATGTAATGGTATAGAAAAAAATCTGCATTAATGAGAAAAAAAAAATAATGTGTTTTTTGTTGCATGTGGAAGAGGCCCTGGCAGCAGGTTGCTTGGCTCTTTGAAGCCAGAGTTGGTACAACAGATGATTGCTGTTGCACATTAGCAAGAGGATGTTCTGTGCTTACATTGCTCTGATGTTTTTTTATTTGACTTTTCAGATTTGCACTTTACATTCAGATGTGAGGATTGGCAGTCACTTTATGAAATATTACAAGAAGCAGCTGTAATCAGGGCTGGAATAATTTTATTGATCTGTAAGTCCGCATTTCAACAGCTGGAAGAAACAAGAAGTGTTATTTTGATGCCTTGGGTCATTTTCTGAGAAGTTTTCTTCTGTAGCCACTTCAGAGAAGTAGCAGGTTACAATATTTACTGATTCTGTTAGCAGACCCTAGAACTTTCCAGTGCTGTCCCACAGTTGGGTCTTGTCACTCCAAGCAAGATAGTTCAGGTGGTCCCTGGAAGTGGTAGCTCCTGTGTCCAGTGGCACTGTTTGGAAAGCAATCAGCACAGCAGAGCCTTCAGGTGCTGCTGAAGGGACACAGACTGAAGTGAGGAGTGGTACTAGAGCACACAGTTGAACTGCTCTGGTTCTCTGAGAGCAAATGAAGCTATAGTATAAACCCTAACTGTTTGGAGATTTGGGCCGTTCAGAAGAATTTGGAATATGGCAGTGACTTGTGCCTTGGTGTTGGATTTTAAAATTTTGGATCCATTTTCTTGTAGACTGGGGGCAGTCCTGTTGAGAACCTGTTGAAATAATACCTGGCTCCAAAAGTGCCTGCTGCGGCCCAGCTCCAACATGCCCTGCTCTGCTGCTTGGCAGCTGCTCCAGAGCCACACCACCTGTGTTTGACTTGGCAGGTAGCTCTCCTTCTTTCCTCTCTTACAGGCTCGAGCTTAGACCTGGAGACTGCAAACCATGCCCATTCCCTAGTTCCTCTTCCAGATCTTTTATTTCTGAGGTCTTGAAGGACAGGCTATGCATCACTTGTGTCATAAAGCATGGTAACATCTCCAGGTGAGTACACAGGGCCTGGTGTTCTTACCAAATTCAGTTTCCATGTGTCATCTTAGATCTGGAGGAACAATCCATACTGGTCCAGCAAGTACATAGCCCTGGAGACTGGCTGAATGGTGACCTGGAAGGGCTGAGAATAATATACAGTGTATTTGTGTAGTTTTTAAGGAAGACACACAGGAAGACGTACATGATACATGTTGTGAGCTCACGTATTAAAGTATGAACTAAAGGTAACAACAGTGTTCACAGTTCATGTTTGAGGCATTTCAGGTGCCAAAGTCAGAGCTCCTTAGTCCCTGAAAAACATCAGGTCAGGGTGCATTGCAAAACATCAGGTCAGGGTGCATTGCAATGTTTTTTTTCTCTTTCACACCTACCCTTCCTCTCCCTGCTCGAGCTGCATCGTCCTCTGCAGGTGCTGCCGGGTGGTGTGTTGGTAGGAGAGCACGCTGCCACCAAACAGTGCACATACACCTGTGAAGAAGAAGAAAAAGTGCCGCTTGGTCCGTATCAAATCTCACTTTGCAGAGCATTGGTTTGTCTTTTGATCTCCTTTTGCAGAAACTACAGCTGATTAGACTTAGGCTTCTCTGAACGCTTCCATGCGGCACCTTCTAGCTGAACCTGCCTTGAGTTTTAAATCTGGTGTCAAAGAAGCCCCCAGGCAGCTTGGTAACTGAGAGGCTGAGACAGAAGAAGTTAAAACCTCATGTGCTGCAGGGTATCAGAGCTAGACAGAAACTCAATCTGGTGCTATATGCAGCTGCACACTTAGCCAGAATTGCATCATGTTCATTTCTAGCAAGTTCAGCTGCTTATGGAAGGCTGAGTCAAAAAAGGATGCAGTTACTTAAGCTGCCCAAGCAGGGGTACTGCCTTGGCTGGCATCAGTACACGTAGTCAGGATGTGCAGTCCACTCAGCTGGGTGCACTAGGAGCAAAGTACCTGCACGTGACTGTCCTGGGGTTTTATTTACTCTAATTAGTCCTGTTAGAGGAGAACAGAATCTCAAAAATTAAGACCAAATCCACATGCCTCTGGTTCCCTTCTCATTGGGCTGGCATCCAAGGAGAAGGGTGACTGGCTGGGACAGGTAGGAGACAGCAGAGATGAACTTCAGGTGCATATTAGGGCGTATAAGTTGACTTTTCTGCTCTAGACATTTTGAGCTGAAGCGCTATGAATCTAATCCTAAACAAAGCCAGAAACAGCATGTAAAAATCATATTTACATAAAAAATTCTTTTGTTTACTTCAGCCAGTCCAATCTTAAGTCGACTCTGTTGCAGACGAGATTTGGGAACTAAATTAAAGCAGCAGTCAGGCTAGTTGAGTTGAATGCTGACTAGGTCTTAAGTCTGTGAGGTGTTTAAATCAACTATTTTTTAAAGCATAGAATCATAGAATATATCAGGTTAGAAGGGACTCATAGGGATCATCAAGTCCAACTTCCTACTCCTTGCAGGACTACCTAAAACTAAACCATCTGACTGATTACATTGTCCAGACTCTCCCAGGAGAGGGTCCAGGAGTGGGAGGTGAGCCTTATACTTAGTCTTACCTGTTCCAGTTGCTTTGCCAGGGTTCTTACTGCCAGCCTTTTAAAGTGAGAAGGATGTCTGACTCTGGGGCTAACAGGTACTGGGCAGAACTCTGCAGCGTACTCACTGCCATTAATCTCACACCTATATGAGGGAAAAGATCAACAGATCTAGAAGAAATTAGGGCTTTGCTGATGGGTGCATGGGTCATTTAGTACTACTTGCCCATCCACAGTGATGTTCCATCTTGAGGTGCTGCTGAAGTCCAGAGATCTGGTTACCCAGCAGTTTTCCAGGTATAACTCAACGCTGGGGCTCTCATCTTTCAGCTCCACCTCAAGAAACACAGGCTCCACAGATTGCTTGAATATGGCTGTGCTGGGCTCATAGAATTCCATGAAAGATTCATCTTGAGAAAATGTCAGGGGATTTTGTTGTTTAATTTTATTTAAATAAAATTCTATTGGAAATTTTCTGATTTTCATAGAAGGACATTTACCTTTGGACACTCTTGAAACTACATTCAGAGCTTGTCTTACCCTTCTGGATGCTGCAGAGAAGGAAATGTTAATGAGATTCTTTAGGAGAAAGTAGGGCATGTCTTAACAAGGGAACTTGGGACTGAAAGAGTCAGAGAGGTTTAAAAATGGAGGAAGAGAATTGCCCACCTGCAGTATTTGATCTTGGCCCCATCGTACCAGAGCCAAAGGGAGGTGATGTGACTGGATCACCAACGAAGGCCCCCAGCACTACGGTCTCCTTCGCTTGATAGTAGCACAAGACTGTTAGTCTAGAATAGGAGAAAGGGAAATTTTTGTGTTCACATGTACTTTCCAGGAGCTGTACAGAAGTGAGCAGTGTCAGTGAGCAGCAGCTCCTACCTGTAGTCTGGATCTCTTGTGATTGTTGGTATGCTCTGTTCTGGAAGAGTCTCTTTCTCATAAGAGATTTCATTTTCATAAATAATGTGATCACCTTCAAACTGTGCATATGGGAAGCTCATTAAAAATGGAATCTTCTTGGCATCTGGGGCAGGGGAACAAAAGAGAAAATGCAGGAGAGACAGAGCCTTCCAGCAGGTGTATCTGCTCCAGCCAGGGGCTTACCCTTACAGAAGTGCCACAGGTAGTGACATGGAACTTGAAGAAGGCATATGCTTCATTATACTCTCTAGGCTTGCAAGAGCTGTCCCTTAGTTTGGTTTTACTCATGTCAATGGCAGGAACTGTCTTCATTTGGGCAGATATCATTACAGTACCATCTGGGTGGCATACTAAGAAAGTCAAAGAGCTGGTTATGAACTCAAGGAAAGAATCATCACACATCTTTTTATTGATTGGTCAGTTGTATAACTTACTTATAAATTCTGAAGAATTAAAGCTGCAGCCAACGGAGAACATCTGTAAGGTCTCCATAGTTCTCACTTTCCTTAGGGCAACCTCAAAACTTGCTTTGATTTTCTGAAAGGACACTTCCTGTGAAGGAGGAGATGGAAGAGGTCTCATGTTAAAGTACATCATCCATGTGTATAAAGTTTTGCTCTCTAGTTTGTGCCACTTGAATACAAACAAGTCACAGGAGTTAAGTCAGTGTCAAGACTCAAGCCTGATGCAACATGGGGGCAGAATTTTTCTTGTATGAATTTATCAGTCACTGTCACAGAGATAATTTTGGCTGATTATTGTAAAATAGCTCAGATGTTTATTACAGCATCAGTTTTTCCCTACCATGTCTTAACATTTCCACAAAATGTTCCTTTAAAAGAGCTTCTTTCATAAAACTTGTGTTGAAATATTGTTTCCGGCTCAGTGAAGATGGGACACTTTGCCTCATCTTAGTAAAAATACTGAGGAGTTTGTTTTTGAAGACTTGGTGCATATCTTTTAGAGACAAGTGAGCACTGCAGATTGCATCATACATGGCATTACCAGAAGGGTCTGTGTCCGATGCCTCTTGTCCTACTTACATTGGCTTAGAGTTCTTCCCTCTGGAGGTTTTCCAATATGTGTGATGCCACACTACGAACTGTGACTATAGGATTCTGTGTTAGCAAACAGTTCTACATGCTTTAAATAAGGCATTGCTAAACATGTACCTCATAGATAACTCCCACAGCAAACAGAGGTATTTGCAAGATCAGGTGTGTAGAATTGGTAGCTGCAAGATACCCATTGGTGAGTGCAGTGTGCCGGTTCAGCAGCGTGTTACCAAGATACAGTTCCCAATACTGGTGCAAGCCAAAAGTAGGGAGGGTTAGATACAGGTTTTGTTCATCACAGTAGCCAACTGCTTCTGGTAGTTCTGCGGGAAGAAGGTGGGAGGAAGAAGGAAGCCATGAAAGAAGGTTTGAGCAATAATGTTTGACCTAGAAAGGGATTTCCTTCAAGGGTAAAAACCCCAGCAGCTTGTTACGTGCATGCTAGCATTGTCTGCAGGGCCTTGGCTGTGTTGTGGATGTAGCAGCTCACATTTGGTGAGATGAGGAGTCCTCATGTTTTTAGCAGTGACCTTCCAGCTTGCTTCCAGGACTACTCCCTGTTTCTGTAATGCAGGCTGAGCTATGTATGTAAATATATTTTTTGATCATACTTTTTTGAGATGAATCAAGAGTTATTCCAGAGATAGAATAGGACAGTGAGGAGACTGTCGCCTTTATAAGACATCCTGACTGTTTCAGTAACCTGCTAAGTACAGCTCTTAGTGGATGATTTCTCCTTACAGAAATGCTCTCTTTAGAGATCACAGCAATTTATCTGAATCAGTTAAGTTCTGCCCTGGATTTAGAGACAGAATTGTATTTGAGGACAAACTGAAACTTGTAGCAATGTCTGAAGGCTTTGCCAGTAGATGTATGTTCAGGTTCTGAGGCATCTGGTTCACTGAGTTTGCAAGCCAACTTGTTCTACACACTTGTTTTATTGCTCTCAGCGTCTCGAGGGTAGACTGCCTTGCCAGGATGCAGAAGAGCTGCCATCAGCGAAGCAGCAAGTTGGCTGTTACCAACAATAATGAGCTATCGAAGGGTGAGGTTTTCCCCAAAGCTCCCACTCTCACTCTAATGCTGTCCTCACTGAATTCAGTGAAAGCCTGGTCCATGCTGTTGATGCAAACCAGTTAATATCAGGGGAAAGCTTACCAATATCAGCAATCACACACTCCACCTCTGCTGAATGATAATAGAGTGTCATCTCTGGCCCCACGCTAAGAGTGTAGTTAACCAGGAGGGTGTATTTTGTTTCGTTTCTGTTAACATACTGAAAGAGAGAGAAGTATAAGGCTGCAGCAGCAATGGCTTCCAGCACAGACAGTAACACTGAGTAACACTAAATAATTATTCCAACACCCTCCTCTCCCCTGCAAATGTCTCGGTCTTCAAAAATATCGCTTCAGCTGGACTAAAACTATTCAGAAATCTGGCCTGGATTCAACAACTCTTTCAGCCAAGCATAAATGTGGAGCACGTTGTGCCTGTTCAGAAAATGGAGGCACAAGTGAACACAGTGATGGTTCCTGTGTAGCCCACTGGTGAAAGAGCTTGTAGAGGAACATCCGGTTCCAAATCCTTATTCTTCTTTACTCAAAGTGTGGGCTGAACCCAGGAGAGTAAGTAATTGATTAAATAGAAGGTGTGAGGAGATTCTATGAGAGATCCCTCTCAATATCCTCTTTTACTTCACTAAAAGTGCTCCTAAAGCAAAACCTGGTGTTCAACCTGAAAGAAATACTTCTGAATTTTTTGGTTTGCTTTGATCCTTAATGCAATTTAACTGCGGTTTGACTGCAGCCTGAAAACTATGTGCACAAGTTCTGATCCTGTGCTTTCACAATGTTGTTCCTTGTAACAGAAAATAGCATCACAGCTCTGCGTGGTTTGGTTGGAACAGTGGTACAGGATCTGCAGTTATGTATCCTCCCACTGAAATGAGAGGTTGAAATCCCTGTGTGAGTTCATACTTTTTGAGAAATATTTAGATTACAAACGGTCTGAAACTTAACAAAATTAGATTTAGGATACCCTGAGCCTGCCTCTACGTGCTCGTACAGGGCATGGCCTGTGCCAGCGGTCAAATGGCTCTGCACAAACAGTGCAGAGGAGTTACTGGATGTTGGTAACTGGTGTTTGCAGCATTGCAATAATTGATTCATTTTTCCAAGACACTCCTGTTTCAAGGGACAGCATCTATTTAATACAGATTTGACAAGCCTCTTCCTGTTGGGCGTGCACTTGGACATCAGCCATGCAGACAAGCACTAAAGAAAGTGGTATTTCATCTCATCTAATCACACTTGATACTGTGTGTCTCCTGGAGACCTACGGAGAGCAAACTGGAGACATAAGCCTCTAACCTCTAATCTTAACTCAGGTGAGCTCAGACTCATTGGCACTTTTTTGACTAAGGAACAGTTGTTGGTTAATAAAAGCTGTGTCTGCAAAGGGACTGCCCCACCTCCTCCACTCATCTGCTGAAGTGACCTGCTGTATCTTACCTCTTTTAGAACATATGGATCATCAAAAGAGACTTCCAGGATAAACCCTTTTGTTCTATTAGAAAAGAGAGTTTCATAAACCCTGAACCCGTGGTGCTGTGCTTCCCTCGGGGTAAATGGCACATTTCCTATTGCAATTGCCACCAGAGAGACATCGGGAAGAAAGTGTCCAAATGCAACATTAAAAAGCCGTTCCTCTGGCACAGTATCTGCAGGGAGAGAACATCGAATTACTGCTGATGTGGATCAAGTAACGAAGACGGTTGGGGTGGCCTCCCATTCAAATTCCAGGAAACTTAGCCAACAGCCATCTCTTTAATGGCTCTGATTAATGAGTGTTTGTATTCTAGTCAGATCTGAAATACCCTGAGTACATGAGAATTGCTTCAAGCTGCAGGAGATTAACAACAATACATACAACTTTATAAAAAGTGGGTACAGTGACTTTCTAGAGGTGCACTGTGATGTGCAATGAATTTCCTATGAAGAAAGCTAGAATCTAGTTCAGCCACATAAAATATGGAAAAACTATCATAATGTATGGCTCCATTTTCTTTCTATATCCCTTACAGAGACGGCTCCAAAGATGTTTAGTGCCTTAGTGTATTTGAAAATGCATGACCATGACTGCAGTACTGGATGGCACAATGATTTCAGTATGCTCCCCAGGCAACAAATGCAGGCATTCTGGGGGAGAAAATGCCATCAATGAACACTGTCCTTCTCCCCAGTGTGATAACTGCACATCACAACATCTTTATTCTAGGGTCCCAGTGCTTACTGGAAAAATCCGGGTAGTAATGCAAAAGAAATGTTTATGTTTTTATTAGCAACTAATAAGTTAAGGCTAAAGCTTTGTGTTGACTTTGGCTAGCAAATTAGAAGTGGGAGTTGAGAACATTGTGGAGTACGGAGGGGTGTGGCAGAGGTCAAGTGGAGCGATGTATAACACAGCAAAAAAGTGGTAAAAGACAATGAGAGGAATGACTTACTGTTGATAACAGTTGGCATTTGTGGCATGAAAGGTGTAGTGATGGATTTGATTACTGTGTACTTTGTGTGTTGCCAAGCTGCATCTGTCCACGTGTGCTCCAAAAACAAGTCAATACTGTAAATGACTCCATATACACCACCAGATATGGAACTCTAGGAAGTAAAATGTGTGATTAAGACCTAGTTCTCAGTAGTTCAATAAAGGGATGACTGCATGTGGTTAAAATTATTACACTAGTAAGAGAAAATTGTATACTAGTACAGTTTGGGATGGATTTTGCTAGGGGAGCTTGTTTGTTTGTTGGCTTGGCCCAGTTATCTGGTCCATGTGTGGCTCAGATACTGCTGAGATTTTCCACAAGGAAGTATCAGGTTTGTGGGGGTGTCCTCATTAAGTTTAACGTGTCAACACGTTTGTTTGTTTGTTTGTTTGTTTTTTAACAATCTCTGGATTACCAGTCATGTGTCCTGTTCTGTCCCAGTTCACTCTGAAAGTTTCTCAGTGCTTCCAGCAGTTCTTAGGCCAAGCCTGTCTGGTGTTACCATACATACAGTGATGGAAGTATCCACTGATACACAAAAAAAGGGAACTTATGAAGGGTATAACTCAAAATCACACCAATGTCATCCACACAAATGGAACTGTTAAAGAGACTTGTAGGAATACTGCCAGCTCCTTTCCAGGTGTTCAAGGTCAATTTGGATGGAGTTTTGAGCAACCCAACCTAGTGAAAGATGTTTCTGCCCATGGCAGGGGAGTCTGGATGAGATGATCTTTAAAGGTGCCTCCCAACCCAAACCATTCTATTCTGTTAGACTGAACAATTTTCTGACATTGTCTCTGTATCTGTAAATTATAGATTGATGAGAAATAAACTATGTTCAAAGCAGGTGGTCTCACCCCAACTACATGTGGGAAAACCTGGCCCATGCTAACTCATACTGTCCTCATGGAAATTGGCTGGGAAATTACTCCTTGAGCCAGCCCAGAAGTTTATGAGGACTAGTTTCACAGTTTAACAACACAGACAATTGAATTCCAGTGTCCAGGAATCTTTTCACTCTTAGTTTATTGGTACGTCTTAGAGATTATTAACAAAACATGCTTCTATCGTGTTTTGTAATCATAAATTCTTAGTTTCTGAGTAAGTGCTTTCAAAATATGGAGGAGCATCTAGATATTTATTGTATCTACAGATTTTAAGCAGCAATCAATCAGTATTTGGGATGATTTGGAAGGTTCATGATTTAGAAACATCTTCCATGGTACAGGCCCTCAAACGTGTTTGTGTGTGACAGGTTTGTACTAACCTTTAGCCTGCCTTCTTCTGCTCCAATAGGGATAGTTATTCTGATGTGAGTCTCGTTGTGCTTCAGTAAGTAGTTCTTCTCCTCTGGATTAACTATGACTTGATCATCAACTCCCATGACAATGCTTTTAGACAGAAAGGTGGATTCTTGAACCACTAATGTGGGAATAACCCTTGGCATCGTCCATGTCAGTGTACTATCAGTGAAGCTGATACCATCTGTGGAGTTAGATAGACAGTCCCAGAGGATGAGTCACTGGAGTTACCACAGCCATCCCTGTGCAACAGGGATGCCTTTCCCTGACTCCTTTTCACCAGGACATCTGTACAGCTTTCACTGATGCAACACCTTGTAGGATATTGGTCAACTGATGACTATTTTGTCACAGAGACCCTGGCACTCAAAGCAGGCTTGAATCATCAGTTTCAGGTGAATCATTAATTTTTTCACAAGAGCCAGCAGTCATGCTGCCAGCTCTGTTGCCCTTCTGGTCCCAGGGCTTGCTGGCAAAAGGAATAAAAGGCACAGAGGAATCAGTTTGGACCCCCCTGAAATATTGGTTTCAGGGTCATGACAACTTAAAACCTCCTGCTTCTCACCACTTGTTCACATTAATACTCTTCTGTGAGAGCCAGAAGGTACAGCCTCTACTTCTCTGCAAAAAGGCAGAGTAGTTCTGCCGCTCCAGAGAAAAAGAACTAGGTGAGTCCCAAGGATGCAGAGATACACACGATGCATGGAGTGGTACAAAAGAGGAGAGCCAGGGCTATGGGATTAGTCCAGGGGAAGCTCCCTGGCTCTTCTGTAGCAGTTTTACTTGTCTTCAGTTCCCTGCATCTAACGTGAGGATTTGAGAAACTGGAGAGAAGGCACAACACTGCACTGGGAACACAAGTAATGCACTGTCACAGCAGGGAGCATGTTTGTCCAGAACTAAAGCCACAGACTCTTAGCTCATGTTGCTCTGAGGGCAGCTTGTAATCCCCTTCTCTTAGAGTAGGTAAAAGAGAAATGGGAAGACTGTTTTCTACTAGCTCCTTAGGTGGCTGTTTTTAGTGAAGAAGGAAGAAATCCTTACCAACAGGACAGGAGACAGTTGTGTCAATCAGCAAAAGCAGCCACCGCTGCCTGTACATGGAAGTGGAAGTGACCATGTTCATATTCACACCACTGACCTGATGGGATGCAGGCAGAAAAAGAGAGCTGATGCTCTAGAGAGGCAGTGGAAAGGGCAGAGCTTTGTGTGTGACTGAGACCAACAACTCACCACGCTGATGTCAGACTCGTTGCTGTGGTAGGGCGCGCGCAGGTACACTCGGGACAGCGTGTTATTGAAGCTGTATCCCAGTTTCACTGCATCACTTACTGTTACTCTCTTTCTCCCTGATGGAGAAACAAACATCAGTTGCCATTGCTGGTATGCAACATTTTGAATCTGCAAGAGAGAGATGAGCTGCATCAAATCTAAGTCTACCAAAGTCTCTGAAAAAGTACAATGTTGTAGCACCTATTTTCCTATTAGAAGCTTGAGTAACTGGAAGGATACTGGACACTACTTGTTCATCCCAGCCAAGAAATTCCTTTGATATGCATTAAGACAAGGAATTCTAGAGCTCTTTTAGGCATCTTTAAAGAGGGTCTTATAGCAGCACTGGAAGAAACTTAGACTGATGGCCTTGAACAAATCCACTGTGGACAGAAATACCTGTGCTGTTAAGAAAATGATTGTCTTCATGCCTGTTGATTGCTGGAGTACTCCAGAGGCCAAATGACAGACTACCTTAGTGTGCCAAAGAAAAGAAGAGAGGAATGCCTGTACTGTCCTAGAACAGAGTCCCCTGAGATAATAGCCGTATGGGAATAGCATCAAAAGGAAAATGGGCATAGGGAGCAAGTGAGACATGAGAAAAATAGGACAAGCATATGTACTTCACAGAATCACAGAATAGTTAAGGTTGGAAGGAACCACTGGAGGTCATCTAGTTCAACCTCACTGCTTGAGCAGGGTCCCCTAAAGCACATTACTCAGGATTGTGTCCAGGAGGCTTTTGAATATCTCCAGAGAAGGAGACTCACAACTCTCTGGGCAATCTGTTCCAATGCATGGTTACCCACACAGTAAAGAAGTTCTTCCTCATACTCAGGTGGAACTTCCAGTGGATCAGTTTCTACCTATTGCCTCGTCCTACTAATTGGCATCACTGAGAAGAACCTGACTGCATCCTCTTCAGATACTTACAGACATTGATAAGATCCTCTTAGTCTTCTCTAGGCTAAACAGGCCCAGCTCCCTCAGCATTTCCTCATAAGAGAGATGTTTCAGTCACAATTTCCCCATAATTCTTTCCATCCTCAAATACTTTTCATCTCAGAGACTCCTGAGCTATCTGTAGCTTCTTTGTATTTTGTACATCTTATTGGATTTCTCTTCAGTCAACTTTTCCAGACTCTTCTTGGGATCAAATAAGCTTTTAACAGCCACAACATCTTTTGGCCATGAGTTTGTCAGATTCACTACCCACTGTGTGAAGAACCACCTACCTTTGTTTGTCTTGAATGCAGTTTCCACTAATGGAACAAGCATATGGCTCTGTTCTACCACCTAAATGTCTTTTTGCAGTCTAGAGGTCTAAAAATATTTGAGAGGTTTTTCAGTACTTGATGGCAAGTACTTCGTCATCTCCCTGGATTTTTTTGAGAGAGATGGAGCTGTGCCCCAAGAATGACTCATAAGACTAGAGAAAAGAGGCAGGCTAGGAACAGTTAGGAAAAGCTCCCCTTCATACCTCTGGCAGTGCTGACATCCACGCTACGGTGTAGTCATTTGAAACTGCCGGGACATCAGTCTTCACTGACACCTGGGGACACAGAGGACATTCTTTTGGAGGAAACAGATCTTCAGTATCATTACAGGCATGGGGAACAGAGAGAGAAAGAGAGCATTCAGATTTCTTCTCCAAAGTATGTCTGGATTTAGCAATTTACATTCTTTGGAGGTAATTAGTGTTTCCATAGAGGTTCTTGATGGCAGTAATTTCTGTGGCCTTACAATTAAAGTAAAAAAACTACGGCCTTTATGGTGGTGCATGTATAGCAGAAGGAATACTTTGTATATGACCAGGTTACCCAAAAGTCCTGCTTCATAGCTACTAAATTGTAAACTAGATTCCAATCAGGAGACTTTCAGGGACATCTAGGTCTCCTCACTAGAGGTATAAAGAACCAGGTTATTGGTTTTAACAGGACTGGTTCCCTCTTCCCGTGCAGCTTGAACACCTGAAAATGCAGGATCCCCAGTACCTAAGGTAGATGCTATGGAGTAAAACTTGCCAGCATGTGCTTCAGAGTGAGGTGAAGAAAGAGAACAGTCAGAGGACACTGAGTTGGAAGTCAGTGTTTGCCTCAGGCATCTGTATCGTGCTTTGTGTGTTGCAACACGCAGACGTGACTGCACAGCCTCATGTTCTAAAAGGAGAAATATGCTTTCTTTGTCCTGCCTATGGTAGTTATATACAAAAAGCAGTGAAGTTTGGTTTGTTCACAGCCTTACGTGATACAGCAGAGGTGCAGCTCTGCAAACTCTACGTTTTATTATTTCAGACATAAGGATGACATTCTCACAGATGCTGCAGCACTTTATAACACAAAGGTACTCTCATGAGCTAAAGAGATTGCCCTGCCAGGCTATTGACTTGCTTGCAGAGACTTGACTTACATCATCTGTACAGTTAGCTGAATTTCACTGCGTCCAAAATACCTATGGCATGTAAATGTATTACTAATAAGCATCTAGAGTTACAAACTCTGCTAAATATCAGCAGGTTGCTATTATGCCTGGTACATAGTGTACAATCAACTTCTGACAGGAATTTGTGGAGGTTGTTGTGCCTGGCAGGGAGCTTGGATGTAGCCTTGAACTTCAGTGGGAGAATTTTTACCTCCATATAGTTTTCTTCGCATACAATTTCTCTTGAAGCCCAGGAAGGGTAGGAGCAGTACATAGGGTAGGTGTAGGTCACAGCTGCCCTCATGCTTGAAAATGAGGAGACCTTGATGTTCACAGTCAGAGCAAACAGCTCATCTGCCTGGGGAAAAAAAAAGGCAATTCAGTAGATACTGTGTAAGGTCCCAGGATGGCTACGTGGGACCATCTAGTCCTGTTTCTGGAGGTGTTCTATAATGATGAGAACAGGTTTAGAGCTGCAGTGACAGTTCCCCCAACATACCTCCCTGTCTTAAGTGGTTTGTGTGCAGGGTCTTTCTGAGCCAGAGACATTGCCTCAGCACTCATAGCCTTTGTCTCAGATCACATTCCACCACTATTCTTGACACACTGTAAGGGAGCATCTGGTCAAGAGAAGATCTCACCTACCTCACCATGTGGTTCACATGTCTCCTGTTTGTGAGCCATGTGCTTCCCTATGGAGAGAAGGTACTGGACCTTTTGTTTTGATATAAGTTGTTCAGATCTGTCTTAAAAATGCTGTTTAGAATCTATTTTGACTAGCTCCACTAAGAACTCCTTTTGGTTCTTCAGCTCTTCAGGAGCCACACAGAGAGCCATGGACCATGCTTCTATCTGACATAGATGTGTATTTTTCTACAGAAAGTGGCAAAAACTTTCCAGAGAAATTTCCAGCCTGGAAATCCAGGTCTTTGCACAGCACACTGCAAACCCCCTGTCCTTCTTAGCATAACCTCTGCCCATAAAGTTTTACCATATTTTTTCTGTGGGGCTTCCAGGACCAACCAGACTAAACATGGACAAGCAATGAAGTTTCTGCTCTGATATGTTCTGTTTCTGGGTACATTTCATCTCAATGAATATTTAGAAATTAGAAGTCCAGGCTACACTTTTACATGTATTTTTGGAAGGGGTGAATCACCTTCCCGAGATGCCTACCTCTCTCCATTGACTATTGTGGAAGCCTAAACAACTAGTTTAGGCTAGACATTATCTTTTGGATGGCTAAAGTTACATGAGACAAATCTCAGTCTAATAGACATGTGTGATCTACGTTCCTAGGCATGTGTTAATAGGCACATTACCACACAAATTAAGCCAGGAAACCATCTGCCAGAATCACACTGCAAATGTTGCTTTTTCAAGCAGATGCCTACTTCTTTCCAGAGAGGCTTTCAAGAAACTCTCTGGCAAATCAGCAGCTACAAAGATATGCTTGAGAACTGGCAGCTAGTCAGCAACATTAGGCTAAGTGTCATTCCATGGACAGAGGAAATCCCATGTCAGTCACACTGAACAAACCTCGTAGTGGAGAGCAGTTGCCTATTCATTTCTACACACTACCAGTACTGGTTCCTTGAATTCGTTATTCTCAAAAGGTGTCATTAGAATACCATATAGTATTTCAATCTTGTCTTTTTGGAGAGGATGTGCAGTCTGAGCTGTCTTCAAGCCCATGCCTGGGTCTTACCTCATTGGCCACGTGACAGCCGAGCACTGACGCGCGGAAGACGGGGTTGCCCCACACGTCTTCTGACAGCACATAGCCACAGCGAGATGCTAATTTCTCATCCAGCAGAATGGGGCCAGCATAAGGATCTACAGAAAAAGAGAATTATATGTGGGCTGTAAAGCTCAGGGCAGGTCGTGGGGCAGAGTGGTTCTGAGGCCCTCTCATGCAGCTCTTCTCTGAAGAGGTCCATCTGGGTTGGGTGCTGTCCAGTGATGTGTGCTGTTAAAGAGCTGGTGAAACTGCCCTGTAAGTTGTAAGAATGTGTGACACGGTCTGGTGTGACTCAACCTCACCCATGTAATGCCAATCTCTTTGTATCCAGAAGCTTTTACCACTGCCACCTTGAAGTGCTATTACAGGGACCTTCTCTGAGGCCTCACCTACTTTTTGCCCTCCCTAACTCCCTAGAAAAGAGTTATGGGCTATTAAGCACATCCATTTTTAAAAATCATCAAGCTATGATAATCTGCTGCTCACTCTGGTCAAAGGATACAGTCATGGACCTTTTTTGGATGGGCATTTTTACATATTGATCATGTTTGCTGCTCATCTCTGCATGCTGTGAAACCTGTGGGGGAGTCAAGTAACAGACATGATGAGGGCTGGCTGCACTCAGCTCCTGATGTTGGTGGAGTTAATTATGTCATATTTTGTTAATTATCTGCCCTCTGATTAAGAAACTATTTTAGACTTGGGATAGACACAAAAATCTGTACAAATAGATAGGGTTTAACTAGCTGCAACTGCAATTTCTAGATTTGTCTGTCATTTTTATATGTAGAACAGTACTAGAACTGCTGTTTGAGTAAATGTATGCTTGCAGCCCTGAATAGACTAAGGAGATAAGTGGGAATAACTTTGGAATAGGAAAGAATAGCTTTTATGAGACCAACTGATAGAGCTGGAAGAAACAAACAACATTTTGTGCCTGAAGGCTGGTCTGTTGTTTCCAACAGTATCAGTTGCTTTCATAAACGCTATCACTTCTCCCCACACCCTTTCCATACTTGACTTTTTCAGTTCTGCCTCCAAATCAAGTGAAACAAAAACAATACTCAGAAAAACGTGGACTGATCTCAACAGAAATTAATCTGGTTTGGGTGAAATCACATACTTTTTACAATCTGATGTGAGCATTTTCTGGTTTTCATTTTGGTTTGGTAGATTTTTGTTTTCCCCAGCCAAATGGAAACCTTTTGTTCAAACTGAATTAGGATATTTAACTGCAATGGTGGTGTTAAAAAGGAAATTAAAAAAAAAAAAATCCTCTAATTGCTGCAGAACTCAGCACTCACTGCGAGTTTGTTTTCTGGGTGTTACCCATCCATCCTACACTGCTATTGTCACTTGTGCTGTCCAGGACATATCCAATCTGCAATATATTGCTTTTCTTACTAGACACGTGTAAGAGCTCGGCAGGGGAAAGTATGAAAGCCAAATGCCCGTCCTTCCTCTTCACACCATCCTTTCTCCTTTCCCCAGCAGGTTAGTTGTAAGGGACAAAGGGGGCTGTGGCTGTAGATACAAGCTTTGTTGCTCTGTAGGGATACTGGCCAAATTGAGGTGTGAGAGGCCAGGTCTGGGTGACAGGGCTGTGCTGCAGGTTCTTTGGGGTCAGTTACCAATTATCAATAGATGGCAGCAGCACCCAGATCACAGACTTCTGTGATCACTTGGGTGATTCCCCAGCTGTCATGGTGTTTGGGGCAGACACTTGTGACTCACCATAGATTTCCAGCTGGAAGAACTTTCCCTGGAGAAAGAGTTTATTCAGTTTCATCCAAAAAATCCTGGAGCGGCAACTGCTCTCTACAAAACCTGATGGGAGCACATATAGAGTAGATGAGTCACTGGAACTGAAGGGCAGAGAAGAGGCACATCCTGTTATGAGAAAAATAACCAAGTTCTCATCCTTGCCTCTTCCCACTATCCTCTTATCATATTTCACCAACCTGGGGGAACCATCTGCCTCCCTTGTCCCAGCCAGAAGAGGAAGAAAAGCAGCCAGATCCTGCAGTATAAGCACATGAACTAATAGTGGGATGAACAGAAAAAAAAATGAAAAAGAAAGATAAAAAAGGAAAATTAAGAAGGTGGCGACCAAAGCCTTGTTACCTGCATAGCGAGTGACCCACAGCCTCCATCTGTCCTTGGAGACCTCTGCATGAACATCAAAGTCCTTCTCCCTATGAAAGAAAGTGGACACAGCTGTGGAGACAGAACTTGGTCAGACCTGGGAGGAGAGGTACAGCTTACCTTTTACAGACTGTACTGTGTTCTCCAAACCTTGTGTGTAGACCAGGAGAGGCCAGAGTGGCGTCTGTCGTGGAGGGACACCTGGGCTGAATCCTGCAGTGCCCTCCAACGCTGTCTGAGCTCACTCCTGGCAGTGGGAAGCAGCCTCCCTCTCACTGGGAGGGTACAGCACCCTTCTGCCAGATATTTGCAAGGTCAGAGGCTGCTGCTGAACCTAACTGTAATTAGAGGAGCAAAGGGTACTCGGTGCTTTCCATCAACCCCTGGGAAGTATTCTCATTCCTTACAAGCTACTTGAGTAACTTTGGCTTCAGGTCTTAAGAGCACATGAAACATTTCCCTGGAGGTATTTTAATTGGGTCTACACAGGAAATACATTTTTGTTTCTGTGAAATGTCCTAGTGACCCAGCCATGCCAGAGATAACAGCAGTTCTTTGGCAGCTACATGTTTGGCTTTTGTGGATCCAGTTAGGTCGCCCTTTGATTTGTTTGATTATCGGAGAGTGTTTTGGTGAAAACATCTTGTTTTTAGAAGTGCTCTGATGTCATTGTCAGACCATGTGCAGGTCTGTCTGTAAATGGTCAAATATATTGCCTGGGAAGAGAAAGTCTTAGCTCCTGATGAGAGTTGTGGCTCTGGGGCTGCAAGTGACTGAGGAAGCAGGAAGGCTGAGAGGCTTGGTGAGCTGAAAATACAGCTTGTGTGGCATTGATGAGCCATGGTGGGTACTGGGCGTTTAGGCTGACATTTGAGCAATTGAAACCCAGGGTTCAATTTCCTTTTTGTCTCCATTTTTGAGCATTGTCCAACCATTCTTACCTTACTTTGATTCACAGGCATGAGCAGAACTGTGCTGTAGAACTGAGATTGTTTTTACAGCACCCTTCGCACCATTTCAGAATAAACAAAAGCCAATGGACCCATCCACTCCCAGGACACAGTGCAATTGGTCTGATTTCTTCCCCTGTCCCCCTGTCTCAGAGGACCTCTGCAGTAAGAGCAGAGGCTTTAGCAATCTCCTAATTAATGTCCTTTGGCCACAAGAACCTTTCTCGTTCAGTGGGAACTGGAGTCCAGCTTCTGCAACAACTTCTCATGGGCCCACGCAGGACTCGCTGCATGATCCTGGCCTGCGTTACCTCTGTGTCCCTGGGCTCAGAGTGACTCTTCATTGAATCCAGCTGGGGCTGGAATTCTGCTGGAAATGGCGGTACTCAGATACCACAGTGATGAGTGTGGTGTAACACTGAGACTTTGAATTTTGAGTGAAAACTTTAGTATATTTGGATAACAAACAGTTCCAATTTTGATAAGCCACTTCCAAGAGCCGTGTAGCATCTCCCTGAGATACTGAGATTCAAGGTCTGAGGGAGCCATGTTTGAGAGAGCATGAATGCAATTTATTAATTAACAGCCAACTGCCAGGGCAGGTACACAACTGCAGTTAGCTGCCACGAGCAGAGAGATTAATTTCTCCATCTTTGAACAAGGCAGACCATCACGGTTACTCTGTTTCTGGCATTAATCTTGTTTCTAAATGTGGCAGAAATGACTTTGGATGTGACATAGAAATTGTGGTCAGTGTTCAATAGCCAGCTCTTGGCCTCACTGTCAACCAAGCAAAGCAAAGCAAGTCCAGGTCAAACGCTTTTGGCTTCCAAGGATCGCTTAAGTGCTGCGGAAAGCATTGTTAGCATTGGGCGTCTGGAAGCATCAGCTGCTTGTGGTCCCTCAAGTTCCTCTGGTACTGATTATAAAGGTAGGGAGGATCAGCTTGTGCTTTCCATGTTATTATATTTGTCTACTTGGTTTTCCCCCCTCTTTTGGCTGCCTAAGAGCGCCCATCTTAATGCTCTCATAGGATAACAAACAGCTGCTGCGTTTCAACCTTGAGGTGATGGCATTCTGTGGTGGAGAAGATGATTCATGGCTCGGGTTCTTTCAAGCTGAAAGGTACCGTACGAATGTAGTGTTTTGGTTTCTCTTTTTTTCCTGCATGGGTCTGGAACTGAGGGTTGTATTATATAATGTGATTGGAAGTTTACAATCGGCCACTTGGAGCAGCACACATATAGCATTTCTCCCAGTGAGGCTTGGTTTCAGTGGTGGAAAAAGGCTCCAGCCCTTTGAGTCATGGTGTTTATATGTCTGTTGTTCTGTGGCACTGAAATCCTCAGGTTACCTGAATGCTACATAAATAGTCTTTTTATTTTTAATGTCCCAAGTATTTTAATTATAACTTTATATTATAAAGTTATACATATATATAACATATATGTATATATTACATTTATATGTATACTTATATAATATTATAACTTTAATTATAACTTTATTTTTAATTGTAACATTTTCGGCTGTTTAAAAAGAAAGGAGGTAATTTTTTGTTTGGCTGGGGTTTTTTGTTTGTTTTTTTTTCCACTGGGTTGTGTGTTGATCTGAAGTAAGCTTCAGAGTTTAATACTTTGAGTGTAGGATAGAGCAAAATGGCATCCATTATTGGAAAAAAAAATAAGTAGTGAACAATGGGAGAGGGAATGGGGCAAAGTCTTGTTTTAATGTATCGTAAGCAGATTTACAGAATTATAGAATCACAGAATAATTTAGGTTGGAAGAGACCTAAAGATCATCTAGTTCCCAACCCCCATGGCATGGGCAGGGATGCCATTAACTAGATCAGGTTGCTCAGGGCCTCATCCAACCTGGCCTTGATCACTTCCAGGGATGGGGGGTCCACAACTTCTCTGAGCAACAATATTTGCTCATATAGAGCTGGGAGAAGCCAATATAAGTATCACTGTCCTCTATGTCCTCTTGCAGCTTTGGGACTGGCAGATCTGAAATAGAAATATTGGTATGTCATTGTTTCTAAACCTAGAAATAGCTGCCCAAGAAGATGAACTAAGATGTGATCGTCAACTAGAGAGAGCCTCTAGGAAATCTTCAAGAAGGAGATGCTTGAAGAGGTGCTTCTCCCTGGGAAAAGATATGCCTTGGAGTAAGATGAGAATTAGGTAACCAGGTTGTGTGTTCAGAAGGTGAGAAGTGAGAACAATGTTAAAATGTATCTCAGAGGAACATTTTCTCAGGTTGTCTTGTGAGACACACAGAGGAGCAAGTGACCTTCACCTGCAGAGTGGCACTGTTGTTCTGGGACAAGCTTGGTCACCTTGGCATGGGTGTGTGCCCGAGCTCTGCTCCCACCCATGTGTGCCGTGAGCTTGTAAGTGCAGTCAAAAGGCTTTGATATCCCCAGAAAAAAATAGCATATAAGGAAAGTTCTGGTTTAACTTCATACCATCCCACAAAATAACCTCACTGATGCCACTGCTCTGTTTTTACATGCACGTCATGTTTCAGAGGGTTGAGGCCGTACTGTTCTGCACAGATGGTGCAGGGGAAAACATACCTGTATATAACAATTACAGAAAAATCAGCTCAAAGAGCCAATTTCTTCTTATCCCCGTGAGCTGGTAGTTGGCTCATGCTTTGAACTGTGAGAGTTTACATTCCTTATGTTATCATTAAAATATTATAATTAAAATAATAATAATTATTGTCTGTATAACGTGTGTTTAGAAAATGTCCACGTGTTACTGCCATTTTTATCTTTAACATACACCACACTCAAATGCATATGAATTCCAAAATGCAACACTTGCATGCCACTAAATCGTTAATGTGGTGGAAAAAGCACAAATAAGCAGACCTGTACACTGATGGGCTTCTAATTCTTTTTTAACGTGCGATTGGTGTTAATTTCTCTGTGCCTGTAATGTTTGTGTTCACTGTAACCGAACAATAGAACTTTGTTTTTGTTCTTTGTGTAAATTAAAAACATCTGTTCTCTTTATACGAAAACTTGTTTTTTAAAAGAAGCTGGTCTGATCTAACTAAATACCAATGCTGTGTCCACAATGAGTTACTATTAATATTTGGGAAAGGCAACCATCCAAAGCAAGTGTAATGTCAAATCACTGGCGGGAGTGCATATTTATTGCTCGAAGTGACAGATAAAAATGCAGAGGTTACAAAAACAAAATTCTTGTGGATGACTAACGATGCATATATATGCCCCCAATGCCCCATCGCCACATTTACAATTGGCAGGGTGTTCTCCACTGCCTGCTTCTCCCCCAGGATTAATCAGCAAGAGACTGGTAGCTTGGCACTCTCCCTGGAGGAGCGATGCTGCTCCCACCTTCACTCCGGCAGACCCTGCATGGAGTGACCTTCGGGGTGTGCTGGAATCTGATCCATCTATTTAATTTGTCAGAATTTTCCCCCACCTTACTCTGATATTTTACTGCATGGGTTTATTTTCTGCTGAAGGCACATGACTTTTTTTCTGTGCAGGTGGAGGAGGAGGAGGAGCATCCACTGCATGTTTCTGTAGTGCCTGTGACGCCAGCACGGTGGTGGTCTTCAGAGTTGTCTGTTAAGCTGTGGTATGAAGGAGTTGGTGGCCCAAGATGGGACTGTTATCTTTCTCATGATGAACAGTCCTGCATTAAGCAGCAGTCTTACTGAAGTAGTTATTTAGGATGTTGTTTCAGATACACTATTTCTCATGATCTCCAGTAGCAGAACTGGGATCTGAGAGGCTCATGATCTCCCTGCCCAGGTTGCTATGGAGCCTTGTCACTAACATCCTTGAGCATCTTAGATGATGCCTTCACAGGCAGATGTCTTCAGGAGAAAATACATATAATTAACATTTCTCGATGAAGGGCCTGATTCAAGAAAACTTCTCTATTGAGTGCAGCTGATAAACCTTCATTTAAATCTCATTCATTTTGGTAAGATTTAAGCCTTTCACAGACCCTGGGTGCATCAAGCTCTGACCTGCTTCTCCCCTTCCTCTGGTGTCTGAGCATTTCTCTGGCATGAGCCAAGAAAAAACCTTGGTTGTATTAAAGAAATAGACATTTTGTTGATGTGCTTATTGCAGTCAGTGCCACAACCTATTATCAGCATTATTTCCCTGCTCCCTCTTAAGATGCTCCCTCTTAAGATGTCCTTCCCCTCTCCTGTTCTCCTCTAGAGGAGCTCTGTGCTGCTTCCTTTCCTGTACCCTTTTTCCTGACTACCCCTAACACCCGTATTACTCATCTCCATCTCTTTTTGCAGCATCTCTGCTCTCTGTCTGCTATGTACTGTGGCGTCCCCCATCCTGCTCCTAACAGGTACCCACAGCCGTGGTGGCCTCCCACAGAGGCCAGCTCCCATCAGCTGGTCAAACACCAACGTCCTCCTCCAAGATCCAGCTGAGCACAGAACTTGCTGAGTCACATTTTCACCATAAAAACACTCCTGTGCTTCCCTAGAGTCACGCAGTTATAGGCACAGCTTGGCCAGAGAGGAGCAGACAGCTTTCACCCTGAAGCGCATCCAGGAATGCTGGCAAGAAGTTGCTCTTGTTTCCTATCTCGAGTTACCGCAACGTGGGTTAGGACTACAAAAGCTTGAAATCCCTGGCAAGCTCACGCTGTACATCTGTCTAAGATGACGGCCAGCATGGACAACCATGGGCTCCGGCCCATGACCAGTATGAAGCACTTTGTTCCTTGCTGAGCAGCTGTCATTAACAGTGATCTGTGAGGTTTCTTCCCGATTTCAGTCGGTGGCTTGCACGGCTGCTCTCTTCTCTGGTGAGTTCTCCATGCTTGCCTGTTTGGCTGTGGAGGTGATCTACTGCTCGGCCTCACCAGCTAATTTGTCTTGTCATTTTGCTGTCAGGGAGGTGAGTGCTTTTTCCATCAGTCTGATGAGCTGCAGCCCCCCTCATCTCCTTGGGGATGTAAAATCTGTAAAATGGGAACAGCACTTGCTACCACGGACCCTTGTGAGGGATTAGGGATTGTTCAGGGTGACTCTAGAGGATCTATAAATCACCAGGCTCAGCCTCCCTGTAAGTGGAGGTCTGTTTGGGAAGATGATCTGTGGAGTCACTGTCTCATATCACTGGTACCTTATGTGCCCATAACACGGTCAGAAATTGATAAATTAATTTGGTGCTGCACTACAGGAACTGAGCTTTTGTGTTCCGCGGGACATGTCAGACTTCCCTTCCTATCAGCAGGACCTGGTGCTCATGGCCCACAGCGAAGAGCAGAGCAAGGTGCAGTGTCCTTTTGTTCTCTAGAGGGAAACAATTTTGATACCTGTTGTCCCCATCTCATCCAGGCTGATCTAGCGCACGATGCTGCTGTCACCTGCAGCCGTGGCATTTTTGGTGTGGGGGTGGAAGAACAGCCGCCTGCGCTGGATGTATTTCATAAAGCAGAGTTCAGAGTGATTGTTGCCTACCCGATCCCAAACCATTCCCAGAGGTAGGACTTCCCCTCCCGCCGCTCTTAGCGCCGTTTCCCGTTAGGTGTCTCCCTTTTCCTCCTTATGGGCTCGCGGGGCCGGTTGGATCCGTGGGATTGTCCCTCGGCGCCACTCCGGGATGGCGCATCGGGATCGGGACACCGCGGCCCGCCGTGGTCAGTCTCTGGTTCAGGCCGCGCTGACGGACTTTGAGCCGCGATTTTTGCGCAGGAAATTTCCTTGGCGGGGTAAGGGAGCGGGATCCTGCCGCCGGCACCGCTGTCACGGCAATGTCCACCCGCCTTTTTCCACCTCCCAAGCGCCACACAGTGATCCAGGGAGCTCCCTGGGGCTCCTCGTCCCCTCCTGTTCAGGGCAGAAAGCATCCCCGCCCGAGAGGCAGGTGTGCCTGCAGTCAGGGGCAAAGCCCTGAGTATCACAGAAACACAGGTTTGGATTGTTTTGGAAGGGACCTTAAAGATCCAGTTCCAACCCTCCTGCCATGGGCAGGGACACCTTCTGCTAGATCAAGTTGCTCCAAGCCCCATCTGGCCTTGAACAAGTCTAGGGATGGGGCATCCACAGCTTCTCTGGGCAACCTGTTCCAGTGCCTCACCACCCTCACAGTAAAGAATTTCTTCCTAATATCTATTCTAAAGCTTTTCTCTTCTAGTCTAAAGCCATTCCCTCTTGTCCTATCACTATCTGCCACTGTAAAAAGTTGCTTTCCTTCTTTTTTATAAGCCTCCTTTAAGTACTGGAAGGCTGCAATTAGATCTCCTCTGAGCCTTCTCTTCTCCAGGCTGAACAAGCCCCGCTTGCTTAGCCTATATCTTCATAGGAGAGGTGCTCCAGACCTCTAATCATCTTTGTGGTCTCCTCTGGACCCTCTCTAGTACATCCACATCTTTTCTGTGCTGAGGCCCCCAAAGCTGGACACAGCACAGAAGGTGGACTCCCACTAGGGCAGAGCAAAGGAGCAGAATCGTCTCCCTCAAGCTACTGCCCACGCTGCTGTTGATGCAGCCCAGGACATGTTTGGCTTTCTGTTGGCACTGTTACCAACAGCGCACTGTTGGCTCAAGTCCAGGGTTTTGTCCACCAGAAATCCCATGGATACAGGGCTGTATTTTCTACTATACATCTTGCTTTGCAGCTTCATCCAACACACCTCCATGGAGTTTCAGCCTGAGCCTGGATTTCCAGGTGTCAGGAAAGCAAACCAATAAGATGAAGGAAGGACTGTTGCCCAGTCACAGGTACTATGTGCTGTCCCTGTTTGGAACCTAAAATGTTCCTCTGTGCTTCAGTGTGTGAAGAAAACTCATGGAAGGAAGGATGCATGATAGCAAACTACGCATGAATGTTCCTGCCCCCCTCAAATTCTAATATGAAATGATGATAATGATATTCCTGAGTCTTTATGTGGGGAGAAAAGGCATTTTTTGGCAGTGGGATGGCTGAGAGGTTTTTACCTCTTTCTGCATCTGATTTCTGATCCTACTTTTGCCCTAATCAGTTTGGCTCCTGTGTAGCCCTTGTGACATCCTTGGAGCTGTCTAAATGATTTAAGTTTTGTGCATCTTTATACTGGAATTTCTGCTGATCCAGTGTTATTTGGTACTGAAAGTACAGCAAGTTGTGAAGGTAAGCACTGCAACACCCTGAGTGCTGCAGCATTCACAGAGATAATCCAGTCACTGCCCGTGGCTTTCTCCTTGCATGGATATTTTTATGGCACTAAATTCTTATAGGTGATTGCATTATTTTATTATTAACTCACATGAAACACTGAAGTAGACCACTGGTACTCCTGCAACATACTAAATTAGGTCACCTTTGCACCATTCTGCAGAGAGGAGGACTTAAGCTTGAGACTAAGACACTATGCTAAGATTTAGCTGCTGGAGGGGAACATCTTCATGGAGGTATTTTTTTAAATTTTATTTTGATTTTAATATATTTATCAATTCTGGGCATGAGCTCCTGTTGTTGGCAGTGATGTTAGTTCAGCTGTCACACAAGCAGAGTTTTGCCCTAGATGCAGCTGCATCTACAATCTTTGGGATAGGCTGACTTATTTAAACAACATGTAGCATCTGGTCTCTGTGGCTTGGGCCACTTACCGGAGGTCACACAGCAGAAACTGGGAAACAGCCCAGCTCTCCTGCCTCTGATCTCTGTGCTTGAGTTTTTGCAATGCTTCCTCAACCACAGAGCAGCACTAATGTCCACAGGCAAGAGAGGTAACAGAGCTGTAGCCAAACTCAGGAGACGTGGAGTACAAGAGGGCTAAAAATCTGGCTGGGCTTGGAGGTGAGCGTTTAATGAGCTGGAGTCTGGCTGGTGGTCGGTGCTGAGCGGTGTCTCTCAGCTGTGGTATTGGGACAGACAGGGCTCAACACCCTCACCACTGCCCTGGGTGACAGCATGGCAGGCACCTCAGTGGATGGCGCCAAGTGAGGGGAGCATGGAGTGCACTGGAGATTTGCCTGCTGTCCAGAGAGACATGACAAGCTGAGGAAATGGGCCTACAGGAACCTCAGGAAGCTCAACAAAAAGGAATGTGAGGTCCTACACCGGGGAAGGAGTAACCCCATGTGCCTGTGCTGGCTGGGGACCGACTGCTAAGAAAAAGCTTTTCAACAAAGGACATAAGTAGGGTTCCTGGTGGACACCAAGTGGGACAGAAGTCCACAGTGTGCTCCTGTGCCAGTGAGCTCCTGTGCACTAGGCTGTACGAGCCAAAGCATAGCCAGCAGCCTGAAGGAAATGGTTTGTCCTGCGCTGGAGTACTGTGTTGAGTTTGTTCCCATACAAAAATGGCATGGACATGCTCAAATGAGTTCAGTCAAGGCCACTGAGCTGGTTGGGGGCTGGAGCACATCATGAGGCAGGAGGAAAGTCTGAGAGATCTGTGTTTGCTCAGCAGGACAAACAGGGACAGAGCAGGTATCTACTCAGTGTTGTGTCCAATCAAAAGAAGTGTTGCAGAAAAGATAGAACTGGACTCTTCTCAGATGCTTGTAGTAAAAGGACAGAAGGCACTAGTCACAATCTGCAGCAAGGGAAGTCCCAACTGAATATAAGGAAAAAACTTTGACTATCAGTGGTTAACCACTGACGTGATTGCCCAGAGAGGCTGTGCAATTTCCATCCCTGAAGATTTTCAAAACATGACTGAACAAAGCCCTGAGCAACCTTATCTAATTTTGAAGCTCTGAGCACAAGTTTTGACCAGATGACTTCCAGAGGTCTCTTCCAACCTAATTTATTCCATGACTCTACAATAGCTGGATACCCTCCGTGTAATTCCTGCTGTGTTCCTGGGCGACTTGAATGGAACCCTTTGTCAGTATTGTTTTCACAGACACACCTTTCATAACCACCACAAGTATCACAAAAGAGAAAAAAACAAAAGTCCAATGCTGAGAGGAAAAATTGAAGCAAAACAATGTGCTACAAGAGCTACACAAAACATCCAGTGTCTCAAAGCTGCTGGTTGCTGCTAGTGTTGGCATGAAAGGAAGTATAAAGTGGATTAAGTGCAAGGACAAACAATCTGAGGCATTCTGCTAGCGGAGTCTCCTGTCATCCTCCTGCTTCCCAACATGACGGTGATCCAAGCTGTGGAGAGTCTTGGATGAGGCTCCAAGCGCTGAATCACTTTGACTCCCCTCCCTCCCCTGCAATGATCACACATAGAAAACAGACATGACTGATAGAGACTCGCGCCAGTTTATAAAAAGAAAGTCACTTTTCGACACAACCTTTATGAAAAAGGATTGTTTGGTTTTGTCCCTTAGCAAGCACCCTGATGGCCTGATGAGGAACACACTTGTCAAGCTGAATTTCCTACCTCAGGCTAGAGGAAGGTGGGTTTAGGAAACAGTAGTTACTGCAAAAAGGTGGTGGTAGCCTTGAGATGGGATCTGTCCCTTGATGGCCTTCCTCCCCCTTGGCCACAGTCACGTTTCAGAACAAAGATGACACAAAGAAGTGATGAAAATACCTTCCTGCTGCCAGAAAAGAGAATTGACAGAGAAATTTCTATATGGCACAAAACCCTTTGTATTTGAAGCATATCAAGGATACAAAGTGAAACTCATATTGATGTAATATTAACTCTATTCTCTTGTTATTATGAATGAGGACATGCCTAACTGGCACTGGGTCCTTTGACCGTGGAAAATGGATCTCAGGCTCGATCACTCAGGTAACACAGCAAAGAGTTGGTGAATGAGTGCTCAGGTGAAGAATCTCTGGGCACATCTGTGTTGGTATCCTAAGCCACACTGATATCTAGGGTGCAGGTACAGGTAACTTGCACACTCCTGTTGTGCACTACAGTCTGAGAGTTAGCAAAGGCAGATAGGAGATCTGCAGTCAGAGACAGGAGAGTTTGATGGGATGAATACAATCAGAGGAAAGTAAAGTTTACTAGAGTAAGTGTATTTCTGTGCTTGCCTCCTCACCCTACTTGTCCCTGAGCCTTAGGCTTTACTGGGAGGAGCCTAGTCTATGCTCAGGGATAACCCACCCTTGAAATTAGTGATGAGGCTCAACCCAGGAGAACGGTTTGGAAGCAGCTGTGCCTAAAACTGGAATTAACACTGGCTCAGTCAAGGTTGTTTTTACTTGCACTCGGTATCATACTGAATCCAAGAGCTGCATCAAAACTGTTCTAGCTGTGTTTGCCAGACTTTAAGACCTTGATAATAATTGTTTTCTGCTTTGCACCTCCGGAGTTGACCTTTTGTTATTTGAGGTTGTTTTCCTTTGCTCTTGCACAATTTGCAAAAAAACCCAACAAAATCAAACCAAAACAAGACCCAAACGAAAAACTAACAAAAATCAACATAACCCAAAATTTCAAAGCAAAATTTGGAGCAGTTTGAGAATATTCTTTCTGCTGGAGTGAGCTCATGTAAAGGTGTAGCAACTCTGTTCCCTTGGCAAAGGAGAAATCACTACAATGACTGGCCATGGTCGTCCCCCCCCAACCCTCTTCCTTGAATTTGGACGGTTTCAGGCAACAACAGGTAGTTAGCAGCTCCATGAGTAGCAAGAACAATATCAATTACAGCCATTTGTCTCTCCTCTCTCCTAGAGGAACTGAGCTGGTACTGCCTCCTGCCTTGCTCCCTTCAAAGCCTTTGGCCTTTGCTTGGGCATCACCATTTTGAAGTTCTGCTCATTATACGTGTGCCGAGTAATCTCACTTTAAAAAGCCAAGTCCATTGACTCCTGAAGGACCACTTGTACACTGCAACTTCTGTGTGTTTACAAGCAGTGCTTGACCAGGCTTTACCTTCGGTTACCACCACAGAGATTGATGGGAAGTCTGTTCAGAGGGTAAAAAAAATTACCGGAGTGTATATCTAGCAGGATTTCATTCCAGGCTTAAATTATATAAACAGTCTTATAATGAGCATCTTTGGCAAAATCTATGACCCAGCTGTGCCACTTTGCTTGCAGTACTTCTATTCCTGGATCCATTCTGCCAAGCTGTAGGAAATTTCTTGAAATGCCTAAGTAAGCATCTCCTCATGTCACACTCCCACAGCAGCCCATAGACAGAGGTCAGCTCCTCCAGACATCGTATCCAATCTTAGCTCTGCCCTGGAAGTGGAGACGAAGCCTGTCTTTCTTCCAGGACCATACTGGGAATTTACGGTGACTGGGCTCCAAAACTAGCCTCAGTAATGCCCCTAAAGCTGGGGGAAGGAAGGGATACTCTCAGGTCTTAATGTCTAGGAACCACCTGTGAGGTTATTTCTGAAGCCCTTGCACCCAAAACTCCCCCTGACCTTGAACTGGTTGTTCAGAGTAACTGAACTGGTGCTGCTCCTGCTGCAGCTCCTTGCATGGGTCCTGAACCGGAGCCATGGGCTCGAGTGGGGCCGCGGGTGGCTGCAGCCGTCTGTCCTCTGTGCCCAGAGCTGTGAGATCAGAGTCTGAGCATCCACATTCTGCACGTGGAGGGTTTTGCACCACACGTACGAATTATTTTCAGTGAAGAATCATGTATCAAGCAGTGAGTTAAAGAGACAAAAATCTCGCCTTCAGAAATTAGTTTCTGGCTGTGGAAAACAACAGATAACATGTATCCATGGCAAAAAAATATAGAAAATAACCTCAAGAGTTAAATCTGATGAATACAAAATACTGCATGAACTATAACGATAGAACTATAACTCAGGACATTCACTACATTCGTTAAATCTCTCTCATGCATCATTTTAAAAGATCAACATCTTTTAAAGTAATCTTTCCCCAGCTATTCTGTATTAATGACTATTTACATAATAAGTTATTTTTAAAGATATATATACATAACATGCTTCTTTGAAGATATGCACTGGATAACTTGGAATAAATCCTACCTCATTTAATACAGATTTTCTGAGACGTGTAGAAAAATGAGAGTCCTGAAAAACCTGGAAAGAATTCACATCTGATGAAAAAGAAAATATTATATATGATTAAATTTTCCAACCAGCTTTAATAAATACGACGATATTTAAACCAGAGCAAAACAGAATAGTGAGGTATGTCAACATTTTTCAAGGCTTCTATTCATTTTTCAGAACATGAATACTGCAAATTTATATCCAATTATCATTATTCCTTTTCCTTTTTAAAATGGCTGTAAAGTAATTGAGAATGTAAACCAGTATTGGAACATGCTGTTAAAATTTACTAGAACACCTAAATCCTCTTAACTAAAAACAAAATAACATGGGGATCACTATAATGACCAAGTGGTTTAAACTAAGCTAAACACAGCAAGAAAAGGTTTTTTTTTTTTATATAGCAGGGAAGTGAAAAGCTAAAAATAACATTTTCTATATGACATTGAGGTTCGTTAATAAGACCAGTAATACTTTTGCCTTTTAAGTCCATATTATATGTAAAGTACTCTAAAATCTCCCCTACTTAATTTTTTTGGTGGGTTTTTCAACATTTGAACGTATTTTTTTTGCACATAGAATTCAGTCCTTCATTGGGTGAATGCAAGTTTTTAAGATTCATTACCTGAGTCTTTTCTGTAAATATTTCATTATCTATCTCAGAATAATTTCTCTAGCCTGCCACTCATACCTTTAAAATTTGAACAGAGTTGAAATAGGGAAACTAAAGCAAAACAGAAAAGAAACTGTAACATGAGTCTGTTCAGCTGCAGCACAGCCTGTCTGTGAGAGGAGATCTGAACACTAATCTCATTGTTGATTTACATCAGATTCCTTTTACTTTTGTCTGACTCTATTGAAGCTGTTCAAATCAGTTTGTAAATGTAGATTGAAGGAGCAATTTATACCATTATCTTGACAGGCAGCTCAATCAGTATAATTCATTGAAAATATCTATTTAAAACTCATCATGGAGACAGAGCATTTAATGCTTTCCTTTTTCAAAAAAGTAAGGATGATTTGCTAAGGAAATGGGAAATTGAAACACTTTTTTTTTTTTTAAATTTTATTTTCTGGAAAACAGATGTACTTAAGGTCTCATTAGCTTTCTTTGCATTGATGTGATAATGCGTGATGCTTTCCAAGTCATGAATGACCCTTTTAAAGAGAACCTATAAAAATTGCTTGCACGTTGTATTAAAATCCAAATTTTGATAAATATATGTTTATCAAGTGATAGAGAAATAGTGTCTATGGTAACACAAATTTATTATGACTTTAAAACATGGGTCCCTATCCAGAAAATCAATTTAACATGTAGGTAGTATATGAACAATTCCCTTAAATTAAATGTATAAGGAACTCTGCTGCAGCCATGGAGTTCAGACATCTAAACCAGGAATCTTTCCAGCAATTAATGAGTAAGGCACTCACTTTCAGAAACCTTCTTTCCCACATGCTTCAAATTTAGGTCCTGCATAGGAGTGCAGGTTATCTGAGCTGGCTCCTACCTATTAACTTCAGGAACAGATTTTTCCTGATGATTTTACTGCTCATGAGGCTTTATGTGCAATTTTCTGTCAGGTGTATCTTCTCATCACTTTGTAACCTCAAGAAGGGCTCACAGCCTCTCATAGCAGGGCAGGATCCCTAAACTTCATGCAAACTGGACCTTTGCAGGGTTGCAGCTTTTGCCAGACTTTGAAGCTGTTCTCTGGTCAAACTTTGAGGGGCTGGCAGGGAGGTGCAGGGAGGATTTTTATGAAAGACATTAGCGAAGGGTAGAAGACTACTAAAAGGGAGTTCTCTATATTGGTATGAAATGGAAACCCTGATTGCTTGAGAAATCTTGACTGAGAGAACATAATGCTTCCTTGTAGAAAATGCCCACATGTTTTTCAGATGAGAATCCTATGAAGGAGTTAATACGTTGTTATTTCACCAGTAAAACAAAGGCACAGACAATTTTTCTTCCTAGTGCCACAGAGGAGGCCAGTGGTAGAAAGACTCCGATCTTTTGTTCTATGCTGCTACCACTGGGACATGTACTCATTGCTTCTTCTTTTCTTGAGGGGTTATTAACATATTTATATCTCATAGTAAATAGATATATGTGCAATTCCTAAATATGCCAGGAAAGAAAATGGGAGTGGGGTGTATTGGTTGGAAAATGCCATTTCAGAAGAAACATCCTAATCTTCTAGGTTTGCGTGTAAAAACAGTGAAAAGAGATAATGTAGAGGGTGAAGAGCACAACAAAAATAATAAAATTTTTATTATTTATGAGAGCACACTTTTTCATAAATGCATAGACAACTGGACAGATGCAAGAAGCAGAGGGCTTTAGGTGGCAAGAGGCTCTCTTTGTGTCCAGTGGGACACTTGACTCCAGAAGATTTGCAGTGGGAGTGCCCAAAATGCCTTTAGCTATGGTGTTTTTTGAGGATATTTTAAGAAGATAAGGGCTGTATAAACCTTTTCAATTAGAAGGGCTGCTATTCGGCACAGAATGAACATGATGGGTTTTCCAAACAGTGAGATACAATGACAAAACTGCACAGCAGCACTGGAGAATAAATACACGCATTTCAGGCTGATAAGAATCGGGGTACAAACTGAGTATGATGATAATTTATATTTGCTTTTCTTTGGCTATTATGAACTTTAATGATTTTCATCCTAATTTAATAGCATGACAAATCATTTTTATGCATGTCATGTGCTTCAATTGCTTCCTTGGTAAAATGTGAGCTAATTGTCCTCAGTCTTGGAATAAAACTTCAGGGAAAAATAAAATACTGTTCTGAACAACCCGAGCCTCTTAAGTTCAACAAAGTTGCAGCAAAGTGCAAATGTCAGAACAGGCTGCTGTTGTGTTCCTCACTGGAAAAGATAAAATCAGAAAGCACTGCTGTGTGTTAGTAGTTACAGTTGGGTGAAGGACTGAAGTGGCTGAAGGAATTCCAGCACCAAGACTCGCCCCTGAGCACCTTGGCCTTTTCTGACTGTAGCAATGGCTAACACTGAAAACCCACAGACCTGGGCAGGCCTACACACCTGCCTGGGACATGGCGATGCTGCTCTTTCTGTAGAGAAAGAGATTTGCTGCTCAACAACTCGTGTGCCTGCTCCTTGGGAATAACACCAAAGAATACCTTAAAAATGAGGTATGCTTCCCATTAGGGATTACAGCATCATTTGATCAAAGTCCACTGGAAATAGCTCTTGGCAGGACAGACATTCTCTGTAACTCTTCATTCGCTTGAGTCTGATTGGCAAAACTGGGAAAAGCAATGCTAACCTGGGGGCTAGAGGAGAGAAGGACACAAGAAGTGTCTTATTGTTGTTTTTGCTGTCTTTCTCCCTGGTTAAGGAATGGCTGTGTGAAATTGGTTTTATGGATGCAAAGAAAACATTGGCAATGGGCTTATTCTTCTATGGAGCTGATTGTGCCCTACACGCTGGCTCAACTTGTAACAGTAATGCAATGCAGGCATCTCTTAAAATTAAACAATTCTTTGGCAACTCTGGTGAAATATATTGTCATCGGCTGTAGAGCACCGACACACTTGATAGAGTTAAAGAATGTTTGGAAGACTTTAGGCTCTCTCTGGTTTGAGTTTAATGAAATCTGGGCAATCAAAATGTCTACCTGGCAGCTCACAAGAGACATTTCATGTTCATTATTTTGTAGTTAAACTATCTATCTGCCCTGATGTGCAAGGCTACAAATTTGTATACATTTTTATATCATCTACTTCCATTGTAAATTACCCATAAATTAGATACAGACATTTAGGCACCTCAGAGGAGTTTCTCGATCTCTATTTTGGTATTAGGGATAGATGTTGTTGAGTTTTGTACATTGGTTCCTCTCTCGAGAGGATCAGTGCTTGCACACTGGGAGAGGAATACATCACTCCACTGCCTTTTCTTCCCATTCTGTGGGCTATAAATCATAACGTTAAAAAAGATGAAATACTGGTGCAGTGCCATTATTTACAGCTTTTGTTTGAAGAGTGCAGAGCATCTGACAAATGTGAATTGATCCTGATAAAACCTCAGTGAGTTATTCTGCAGCTAAACATGTCCTTCGCAGAGATGCAAAACATAAGTGATATGATTTATAAAAACCTCCATACCCTAAATACCTTGTGATCTCAGTCCTAGTTAAATATGTTTGAGTCACTCTTCCTGTTGCATGTAAATACCTTTAAGGCAAAAGGCAGAGACAGATGAAGAAAGCAGGTCCCTTTTTTCTGCCATATTGTGCCTCAGTGCATACAATATGAAGTGCACAATTGCGCTTCAATGCAAGAAAATTAAGGACCAGAACTGACTTCCTCGGACTTTGTCTCCATCCCAGGTGATGGTACCCTGCTCATTTGGACACAGAGATGTGTACACATTTGGTTTCCCTCTCAAGGGAGAGGATAAAGTCCTGCTCCCAGCTTCCTCCCCATACTTGAAAATTATCCCATCAAGAGTGTGTAGGCAATTCTATTAAAACAAAAATCCAAATAAAAGTATAAAAATATGGTTCCTACAAAGCAAGAGAGAATGGAAGGTAAGAGTACTTTGTTACTGAAGCAGGCTCTAGATTTTTCTGAGAGGTCTTCAGGCTTCTCTCACCCCTTTTCTCCCCAGACACACGTGTTCCAGTTCATTTTACTTTTATTTCCTTTTTGTGAGTGCAATGTGCAGATTACGCAGCTGTCTTTTTGGTTACTTAATGGGTTTTAATAGCTTAAATATATTTCATGTCTGTGTGTATAATGGTCCCAACATGTTTATGGCAGGTTATGTCATTGGTTCCCTTGTTAGTGAAACTAAGAAAGCTTCTCCACTAGCTTAAGAGGCCTGGGAATTTTGTGCATCCTGTTCTTGTTGCTGTATGTCAGTGCTGGGCGGGTTGCCATTATACCTCGGTGCATAATTCACTGGTTAAGAACATGCAAGTGTGTCTCCCTGTAATGTGTGGCTCCAAAAACAACCTGCTCATTCCCCAAAGCTAGAGAAGGCAATCTTGCCAATTCTTGTGATTTTATTGCGAGTCCCTTGACATTTGGTGTGTGCCTTAAAAAACATAGCTCCTGGAGTTAGGATGAATGCATAAGAATGTCAGCTTTCATTTGAAAACTAGCATAAAATAGCATATTCTGAGCCTTCCTGTAGTGAAAGTGTTTGCAAGTAGACCCCAGTGACAAAAAAGTCCCTAAAGAGCAAATGCAACATACCCCAAATGTGTTATTAAAATCATATCTTTTGGTGTGATTTTTATTTGAAGTTCATGAGTATGGGAACCTGTCTGCAACTTTTGTATGGCTCAAGCTGGCAATGTAGAAGATGCTGTTCCTGTTCAAGTGCCGGGCTTTTGTACTTTTGATGCTAAAATTCCCATGCTCAATTCCCAATGACAAATACTGTGCTGATCCGTGCACTGCTCAGGATTTGACTCATCTGCAGCCAGCAGACTGGGGCCAGCCCGTGGAACTGAAATCCAGGTATGTTGCACTTAGCGAAGGACAACACTCCCTTAGTTCATTCGTCTGGATGACAGATCAGACCTGTGCAGGTGCTAAGCAAATTCCTCCCTAGTTACATCTGTGTGATTCAGAGAGCCCTCAGCCCCTTTGGTCTTGGGTCCAGAAGCCACATAGGCATGTCAACACTGCAGTGCTCTCTGGATAATATATCCTGCTTGGCAGGGTAGTAATTAGCTTGGACACCCCTCTACACTAACACAGAGATGCAATTTCAGGACAGGAGCAGCTTGGGAATCTGGTGTAGGGTGTGTTGGCCTGTTTGCACCACTGTAAGTAGACTCAGCAGTGCTCAGGGATTTGCTTCTTCATGGTAAACTGCCCAAAAGGGCCCTGTGCCACTGAAGCTAAAAGCTGTGCTTTTCAGCACGCTGAGGCCACAAATGTTTGACAACTGTTGTGTTCATAAATGTTCAAAAAAGGATCATCCCAGGCTGGATTTGCATGCTATATGTTGGGCTTTTAAATATCTGCCCATGCATGTATCTAAAAGCACCCTCTTAGCTGGACTGGGCTTTCTGAAGGTCACAATCCTTTCATCAGAGATTGGTTCTTGTAGCAACTTCAGCACTGGCTTGATGATAATCACTGCTTGAGATCTTGCTATTCTACATCTTGCTGCCTTTTTCCAGCCATTTCCTCCTTGGGTTCAGCCAACACCTGTGGTCCCATATGGGCAAAGTTGGCAGGTGCAGAGGATGGATAACAAGCTCTGGAATATATTTTTCCAAGTGTGTCATCTGGCTTATAGGAGAACCCTGGCTTAGCTGTACTGCCAGTACTGGAACGACTCTGGAGCCGTCTCCCAGTCAAATGGTCGTAGAGCTGGCTGGCTTGCTTTGTTTTCCTGGACAGCACATTGTCTTTTTTCTTTTTTTTTTTCTTTTTCTTTTTTTTTTTTTTTTTTTTTTTTTTTTTTTTTTTTTTTTTTTTTTTTTTTTTTTTTTTTTTTTTTTTTTTTAATATATATATATATATCTGTTCCTTTTTCACTGTGAGAAATAGGGTCCATATGAAACATCTGACATTAAAGCCTTGTTTTAAATTCCTTCTGCAGTCTGTGTGCTAGTTCCATTAAGATAAAGGGAAGTCTTTTTCCAGTGTCTGTATATGTTTGTGTTATAGTTGGGAAAGGAATTCTAGGAACTACCTGTGTCTTTACTTGTGAAATCCAAATCTGAGCTCTAAGAATGAGAGCAGAATTCCTTGCTTGCAAAGCTACAGCTGTGGTTAATGACCATAATGCTAATGAAGCAACACATTTTCTTGCAAACCTTAATAACTCCTGTGCACATTGTCCACATTTTGCAACCATATTTTCAAACCACTGCATGTTTTTCAGAGGACAGCTGCTTAAGGAAAGACTCTCTTGCTACCAGACACTGGCACTTGGTTGCAAAAGTCTGCTCTTGATTTAAAGAGTACAAATACAACAGGCTTGGTGGCCCAGCACTAGAAAAATCAACAAACAAATAATCAGTTAGCTATTATTGATTTTGTTTCCCCCAAAACAGCATTGGAATTCAACATTCCTCAGGCTGAAGGGAATGAGAAGTTCATTTTTGAGTACTTGCCATAGTGCATATGTCAGTACTTGCCACTGACTTTCCCTCATTGCAGCCATCTGCAGCCCTCTTGAACAAAATCATGTGCAGCATTGTGTTTAATGTTCCTGAAAGAAAAGGGAACATGTAATAATTATTTTAAAATAAACACCAAAGGGACAAGTACTGTGTTCTTTGGCTTAATTCATATACGGATGAAATCATTTCTCTAAGCAGGCCTGCCAATGTCTTGTTTCAAAGTCTGAGCCTTGGAGGAGGACTGCGATCACTGAATGAAGTGTCGGCCACCCCTTCCTCCTCCCAGCCTGCTCCCGGCTCCACGGCAGCCCAGCGAGCTGCAAACCTCAGCCCCTGCAGCACGATGGTCAGCGTGAGGAGGCATGAAATACCTGCTCAGGATAAGAATATGGCATGGCCATTAAATGTGAGTGAGTGCCCAGGTGCCCTGCAGCTGCTGGTTCAGCTGCCACTGGCCCCAGACTTTGCCTCTGTCTCAGCATGGAGCAAACACACACACCGATGGCACTGTCCATTGTGGTCGCAATGCCTTCAAGAATTTGTGGGGTCAGCCTGTCACCCCTTGTGGTCTGGGGATATGGGGGTCCCCTCATGAGTGTCACGAGTGCTGCTGTCCCAGCTGGCACTGAGGTGCTGTGGCTGTGGCATTGGGGGCTGTGCTGTGCTGAGGTGCAGCCACTGCTGTGTCCAACTCCAACATATGTGTTCCAGCTTCCGGCATGGGTAGCATTAGCCAGCTGTGGAGGTATAAAATTTGTTGTGTGCGTATTAGATATGTCTGTCTGTTCTCTCTCTCCCTTTCTTCCCTCACAATCTGTCTCTTCTTTTTTTCAACATCTTCTGTGCAGCCAGAGAGACACCCTCAAAGGCACCCAGCAACACAGAGGCAGTGGCACAGAGAAGGGGTCCAACTCTGACCATAGCCCATCCTGAAAATCATGCTGCTCTGCCTGGCTCTAAGCCCACAAGAGAAGGGGCCATTAGGGTGGATGTGTGAAGATGCTGGGATCTCTGTGGGTTATTCACATCACCCAAGGACAGGCATGGTGAATTCCAGAGTAATGTCCAGCTCAAATGTATTTCAACTGTATTTTTTGCTTTTTTCTTTAACAGCTGGTGGAACAGGAAGAATTGGCATTTGTGAATATGATGGTGTGCAGCCACAGAAGTTCGGGCATGGTGACCTCTCCAGTGTCCCGGCCGGGGCTGTGTTCCTGTGCTACCAGCATGCTGGGACAGAGGACCAGTGACTTGGCAAGAGCATTTACCACCTCTTGGCAACCTCTGCCCAGTTTAATTTTTAACTACCTTCAAGGCCAATCTCAAGATGTTACCAATGCCCTCAGAGGGAGTTGCGTCAGCCTGTATTCAGGAATCACAGTGAAAACTCAAACTTTGCTTTGGCATTCATTCTGAGGAACATTATAAAACTTCAATATAATTGAGATGGGACCCTGCAACTGACTTGTATTTTGGTTTCAATTCCCAAATCATTATTTGATTTCTCTGAGATGATTCCCATCATCATGTTGTCAAACAGACCATGGTACAGACACTATTTATTGCTTATAGGAAAATCTCCCATGCAGGACTCCATATTTCCCACTTCGTAATAATTGAAGAAGTGGGCTTCATCTGGTCTGTCTGCATGAGCCTGACTTTCCCCCATTAGCATCATTGCCTTAGTGCTGAACCAGTATAATTCATGCCAATGAATGCTAGGGCCAGCATGAGGAACGTTTACAGACAAACTATCTGTCGCTAATAGACAGAACAGAGTTAGAAAATAAATGCTTCAAAGGCTTGCAGCGCGAAGATGCTGATCCAATGAGCAACATCCTGAACAGATGTCTGCTCTGTAATTCCTTGTGAGCATGTTAACACTAGCAGGTGATGATCTGATCACCAGGCTGAGTGTGTGTATGTGTGTGGGTGTGCAGGGCGGGTGTGTGTGTGAAAGAGGATGATTTTCTGGATGCTGACATTTTGATGTACAATAGTGTTTGATGAAATGCATCATTTACCCTAAAGAGGGACCTGATCAATAACAACTGGTTGAGCTCTGTCTACCTGGTCTTAGCCATGTTAGTTGGTGGCTAGGGAGGAAATTGTTACTCTCCAGCTCGTGAAATGAGTCATGAAGAAGCAAAGATCCTGTGTGAGTTTGATACAATGTTCACTATGTCTTGGAAGAGCTATTTTAAGAAGAATTTGGCCAGAATCCTCGACTTTTGATTATTCTTTTTTCCTTCTCCTTGCATTTTACTGTTTCCCTGTAGCATGTTCTAAATGTTGTGTCTTGATTTATATCAGTAAATAAATCTCCTTATTTATGAGGATGTAATGTCCCTGGGGTCCAGGAGGCCCCAGCCATTCCATGTAGCTGAAAGAGACGTTACCTAAGTGGACCATGAATCAGAAGGGGGGCAGACAGGGAGAACTATTTTTACCAACCCGCTTGACTTGTGAGGAGGTCTGCCCAAAAGGCAAGTGGGGGCAACTGGTGGGGGGATTGGGAAGGTGCTACGAATTATACCATTGGGTATCATTTCTGAGTGTTACAAGGTGCTGTGCTGAATTATGGAACAGTGGAAGGAAGCAGGAGAGACAGTGGGAAAGCTGTTTCTGTGCTATCTAGGCAATAGCCAGTGCATTCTTGACAGAGGAAGAAAGGTAGAAACTGGTGGTAGCTGATGAAATGAATAAGTTACTTTATGTTGCTCGCCTGCCAGAGGAAACCTGATAGAAAATGTGTAGCAGCTGGAGGTAGGTTGGTTACAGTCTAAGTATGATGGAGTTTTTTTGCAGCCTTGTAGGCATCACTTCCATTCCTTTATTGCCTCTGATACCATGAAATAAAGCCTAGCGTTAACAATGCCATCTTTGGCTTGTATCCACACAGAGGTTACCTTTCCATTCTATCTGTTTGAGTGGGAAACTTCTGGGACATCTGTGTTTCTCTTAGGATAAAAAGTCCTTCCATCTTTTTCTAGGCAGGTTCTGATTGCAGAGATGTGGTATAGTCCACAGATGTGGTATGGTCTGTCGTTGCAGAGATGGTATAATCCACAGCAAATTCAGGTTGTGAGGAGTGTCAGTGTCTGCCACCTGATCTTTCTCTGTCACCTGACCTTTTTCTCTGTTTATGGCCTTTTTTAGTAGAGTAGAAACCTTGTCCTAACATGAGTATAATTTCCATTGCCTTCTGGGAGATTTCACAGACTAGGGATCAAAAGTCTTTTCTTGACTTTTTTTTTTTTTTTTTTTTTTTTTTTTTTTTTTTTTTTTTTTTTTTTTTTTTAATCTTTATTTTTCAAGAATTTTTTTACCCATTTATCTTGGTGATAATACTCTACTAGCTCATCTCAGTGAACAGGATATGAATAATGGCTTTATATGCTTTTACAGATACTGTTGTTATTGCTAGTATGGTCCTGAACTCTGGTTAGAACAGTAACTGTCTTGGAAATGCTGTCTTCTCACTCAAAATATCTGTTCTGGCTTGAGTTGGAGTCTAGGTTTTTACTGTGAGTGATTATTAAAGATAATGTGCTTTTTTAATAAACTAACAAATGTTCTACTAGCACATTCTGTTTGAAAACATTTTCATTGACCTCTTCCTTAAAAGGCTCTAATTTCATGTGATGATTGCATCTTGGGCATGAAAAATGCAAAGATTTGAGTGAAACCAGGAAGTATTTCAGGGGAAAAATATTATTAGAAAGTGCTATGTCAGGCCACCCTCATGTCCACACTTTCTCATATGGGCCTGACCCATCTCTGTGCCTCTCTGTAGTCATCGAGTTCCCACCTTGCACTGCTTCCCTGTGCTACATGAGGACGTCACGGTGTGTTGGGGGACGCAGTCAAACCAAATATTTTCACGAAACAAATTAAAGCATTTAAAAATTAAAATATTTGCTTATCAGGTCTTCTACCGTCCCAAAAGGCAACGCTTCTGCAAAAAGATGGAAAAACGCTGGCGTAGGTAGGAGGCTGACTGAATTCCTCGAAATGTCACTTCAGCACACTTATCAGCTTAGTAATGATGACAGTGTCTTCTTGCTAACAGTGAGGTAAGTGGCAAGTAGCAGCCAATACACTTATCAACTCCCTTGGGGAGTTTGGGGAGTGACAAAGAAGAAAAATCATCCTTCATCTTGCACATAGACCAAATATGATATTTAATCACAGAAAAAAAAAAGAGCACACGGCAAGCCAGTCTTTGTCAGCTCTCTAATTATAACTACAGCCAACTAAATAGCCAGCAACATGCAGTCCTCATTAAATCTGCTATGAGCAGTAATTGCTAGGGTCCAGAGAAGCTGGGATAGCGAGGAGCTGGACAAAAGTCATGCAGGGAAAAATGATTTGAGGGGAGGAATCACTCTGTGGTCCCCATCTTTAAGGACCAAGGAATTGAAATGCTAATATTAGAAGGAAATGGCTTTTTTTTCTTTTTTATTTAGCAATTCAGTGTTTGAGTCATCCAGGGATGCTGGAGACAATTATTCAGCCACTCTCTGTGATACTTTTGGAGTACTTCCCTGCTGAAAACTTCCCTTCCCACCTTTTTATGTCTGAATTTTCCTTTGTGTTGGCCTCTTTTATGTTGTTTTGACACTAGTAGGAGATGGGGTTGCATCTCTTGTAAAAACACATGAATAAACAAACAAACAAACAAATAAGAAAACCTTCTCCACATTTAATACAAAAGAATGTTTGGTTACATGTGGTCAGCTGTGATCACAGAATCACAGAATATACTGAGTTGGGAGAGACTTGCAAGAATTAGAGTAAGTGCATGATAAAACTGGCTAAAATGTCTGGGAGGTGTCCAGGTGGCAATATTAATTGGAGGACTCAGAGACTCCTTCAAAAAACCTTGAAATTTAAGGTACAGAACACTTTGATAGCTATTTTTGAAAAATACGAAAAGTACATTTGCTTTTCCTTCTTTCCATGTGTCTATTCTCTTTTAGGATTCTCCTGTGGAGAAAATCCCTTCCTGAACTCTTGCTACAATCATCTGTCTTCTGCTTAACTTCTGATCATGTGCACACCAGACCCTCAAGCTGTATTAATGGTTTGACACAGTAGCAATAGCTGAATGATGTGGCAGTAGGTCAGATCAGCCTTTTCCTCCTGAAGCCGTTCTCTAGGGAATCATCAGTTTTAAAAAGGAATGAAAACTTCTTCAGAAAAAAAAAAAAACAGCTCATGTTTTCCTTGGTCTCGGGGATGTTTAAAAGCAACCTGAAAATCCCCAGAATTTTTCTAGAAAAAGCAAATGACTGTGTGCAGGCAGCCGCTACTGGGAGCTGTGCAGCCAGGAGCTGGTGCTGTCAGGTGGAGAAGGGAAATAAAAACTTCTCTGCTTCTGCCTCCCTCACCTCCATCTCGTTCCCAGCTGGGCTGGGTCAACAGCAAGGAGTGAAGGGAAGGGGTCCATACCCTGCCATCTTTCTTTCCTTATTCTGAGCCTGACAACCATTGCTTCTAGACTCACGTGCTTTCAACTTTAAATTGTGGGATTCTAACACCCTCAATAGGTACCTCTGAGCAGAGAGGTGGTGCACACAAGTCTGCCACTCACACCTAAAGGGTGTTCAGAGCAGCCTTTGGGTCTAGAAAAGCACAACTTGAAAGACATGTTACTGATGATTTCCTTCTATTTACTCTCAAAGACCAGTGCGAAGGAGTTTAAGGTCTGAATTAATTCTTAGCTGTGCACTGAGGTTGACAGAATTAGTTCAGGACTGTGTTTGGCAGTATTTCCATATCCTGCAATTCAGCATGGAATATGTAATCATCTGACAGAAGGTTCAGTATGTTTAGTTGTATAACTGCTAGAACAGATAAAGAATCAGCCAGGCAAACAGTGAAATATGAAAACGGTTCTCGTAAAAACATCCCAGCCTTGGGGCTTGCATCTGCCAAGACTACTCCGTGGTGACATGAATGGACATAGCATTTAACTACTCTCCAAGATGAGAGAGGATTACAAGGAGGTGGGGAAAGCAGAAGAAGCCAGAGCAACCCTGCCAACAATAGCAGGTTGCAATACTTAATCTCAGTGCTTGTGCCAATGTGCTTCGAAGCTGCTGTTGTTTTTATGAGGAAAAATGCAGAAAAGACTAATCTGTGTATTTATGTCTGTCTGGAAATGTTATAAGTGCCGTGTGGTCATTTTGATTCCAGAACCAAAGGGGTCGGTATTCCCAGGATGGGGAAACTTGGACAGGGTGCCAGAACTCAGCCACTACATGTGGGATTGAAAGCAGAGGGAGTTAGTACATGGAGGGATTCAGCAAAGTGGGAGACAAACCAGGAACTCAACCCACATTTTGAAATTATAAAATTTTTCTGAGGTTTTAGCCCAGTGCTACAACATGTATGCCTTGAGAAGTTTTAGAGCATCACCTTCAGACCTCTCAAATAGCGAAGTCACCTGAGTTGTTCATTTGTTCTCTGTTTTGACTATAACTGTAGTTTTGCAGGAGTTTATGCTGGTGAGGTGTGTTGGAGTGAGCATCCTGTATGCTGCAAGCTTTAATGAATGCAGACAACAAGTGCAAGAGAGGAGCAGTGCTCACATGAGCAGCCTTCCACGCCAATATTTTCCTGTGCTTGCCACTATAATGTTTTATAGACTAAGGGACTGTGTCTTATTATCTACTCTTCTTTCCATTCTCAGTTGCAACACAGGACTTCTTGACAAAATAGAATGTGTTTTAAATGGTGGCTATAATGTTTTGGTCTTTGTTCCCATGTCATTCTTTTGACTATGGCAACAGAAGTTGTCAATATAGTACAGATTTTTTGTGGGCACTATGGTTTATATACCAGTGACAGGCACATCACATAGGCTACTGATCAGTATTGGTACAGGACAGGCTTAGCATAACAGAAACCTGCATTCTGTTCCTGTTCGTTGTCTACTGCAGTTACCACAGGATGCTGGGGGTGCTTTGGTGTCAGGTTTTGTCACTGGCGACAGAGCAAGAAGGAAGCAGATTTTCCATGAGTTATTTGAAAGATCTGAAGAAGTGGATTGGATTCATTGGGACATGCATTCCCTGAAGAGAGTAGAGGAATAACACAGATGATTTGCTGCTACTTCATACTACTCTTTAGTTACACAAAAGCATAAAATGCTGATCCGTCTTCCCTATCTGATCCTGCCATGGTAGTCTCCATGCTGTCTAAGGGTCTGTTTGATAATGTGTCTCTGGTGGTTTGTACAGTTTTGCTTTAATCCAGCTAAAGCTTAGCTCTGTTTGACTGGTAAAAGACAGTGACATAGAGGAGTAGGGCTTCTTTGGCTTTCTTTGTTGGGTAGGACAGATACTTGGCAGCTGAGTTTCCCAGGGATCTAGGGTTTAAAGTGAACCTTGAGTTTCTGTCTTACTTAAAAGTCTCTGTCACTCCGAAGTTGACATTTTTCTTCTATATAAGCTGCAAACTACGGCAGGGAAGAAACGTTTTCCAGATGACAGTGCTCCATACACGGTGTTGTAGGATGTCAGTTAACTCTGATGGGAGTTGCACGCCTCTACAATACTCATAGTATTTCTTTTGGCAATAAAGTGTTATTTTGGAGATAAAAGAAATATGTGTGGACAGGTAAGAAGGTGAAAACTAGCATGATCCTTGTCTAAAACTGATTTATCTGAGCTTCAAGAAAGATATCTCAGTGAAGTGGGCTAAACCTGGACTAACCTGAGCCTCGAAAGATTTGCTTCCATTAAACACATCTGTAAAAACTGGTCTTTCAATGGCTCTGTACCTGACAATGTTCCTACAGTTTTTTTAAGGAATGGAAAGAGCACTTCCACCATAATCATGACATATTTTGATGTTCACTCAATTCTATGACCTTCCAAATCCTAATCTGACTTTTTAGCATGATAGTGTTGCACAGCATAAATGAGATTTCTGAAGTGTGCTGTGCAAATGGGAGTTTCGGCTGAGGTGGAAGACCAAAGCATTTCCTTTGGAAGAGGAGTAAATAACAAGAAAAAGAAATGTTCAACAACGTGGATGCTTCAAATACATCCCCATCTGATTTGCTGTAATTTGCCTTGATAATTCTGTGGAAACGATTTTTGCTTCGTGTTATCTGGGATCAGATCTCTCACAGATAGAGAGAAGGAGAAACTGTCCTTCAGATTGAAAAAAACCAAGATCAAGCAGCAAATAAATAAACTTTGTGCTTGTGTAGTCAGATACTGATACTGCATACCTAAAGCTGTAATATCATATGAAGTTTATCAGAGGGGTTGGAACGTTCACACTGGTGTCCTTGCCAATTTTCTCCTGGGCAAATTGCTATCCATCTTCCTAAATCCTCTTGGCAGTTTCCACTGGAGAAAGAAAAAAGGTTTGCCATGTGCTGAGGCCCTAGACTGTACTTAGGTCTGGGCTCATGTCCTGTCTCTGTGCACGTTCCCTATCTGAAAAAAGCAACATTCACGTTCTCTGCAGGTCAGTTGTCCACTGGGTGATAACTTGGGATGGGAGATCAGGGAATGAATTATGGATATTCTTGAAGACTCTTAGCAGATGAAAGTTTTCCCTATCCCCTGTTCCAGACACCTGTGTGCTGCTACTGTAACAGCTCCAACCCTTGCTTGCTTTGTTCCGTAGAGACAGTTGTGTTTCACCAGCACTGTGGATGGGTGAAATGACTCTTGCAAGCATGTAGGACAAGTAAGTTGTATGAGTGCCATAGTACATGGGAGAAATGTGAGTCATAAATCATCGTTAAGATCTGCTGGAAAACAAATCTGTGCCCCAGTGGCTGTAGGTAACTCTGTCAGAGCACTTGACATGGTACCCATGACTGGTGTTATTTGGCATGTTTGGGACACGAGCCCATAAAGACTGAGACTAATGGCTGCTTTAACAGGTATGTCAGTTTTGGCTTAATGAATTTGTTAATATCAAGCAAATTTCTTCCTCCAAACAATGGTGTTGGTAATTCACAAGCTGTTATTCTTGGAGCCCCACTCTAACAAAAGCCAGCCTCTCTGTCTGAATGTTGCTGCTTTCATATTTTATTGCAGAAATTACACAAAAATATTTGGCTTGTCTAATGAGGGCTTGACTATATACTATATATTGCTGAAAATGTGTCATCACATTATTCCCACAAAAATAAACTTTAGTGGGTTTTTTTCCTTGTCCATTGGCATTTTGCTAGTTCAAACTGGGGAATATGGGATGTCTGTTTAACTTGTCTAATAATACAAAACAAATTATATGGGTTTAATGCTGGTATTATCAGGGCTACATAGATCGTTCCTTTGTACTTACACTTGTTTTCCTCCCTCTTTAGATCTATAGGTTTAGACTGCTTTTGGCATCTGGAGTTTCAAAGGCTTTAGGAACACAGGGTTTGACCTCCTTGAATGTCCTTATTAATCCCTGTTCTTATGTGCTAGATCATGCAATTTGTTTTGCAGGAGGCCTTTAGGGCCAGGAAAGCTTATTGTGGTTATCTAATCTGACCTATTTCATTATGGAGGTCACTCAATAGGCCCCTCAGGATTTCCTGCAGCTGGGAGAGAGAGTACTTGAAGAAAGTTTTCCATTGTGATCAGTGATGGCTGAAGGCTTTTTGGCAGTGTAGGTAAAAATTCTTTTCAGGGCAGCAGCAGAATGGGTTTGAGACAAGAAGGACTGGAAGGGGCCAGGGGATTTCAGGAGATGGGGATGAGAATGTTGGGATCACTCAGGAGGACTCCAGTAGGCAAGTGTGAGATCAGCAAGCTTTTGGAGACCACATGTGTTAAACAGGCTTAGGAAAAACCATGGAGAATTGCAAGGAAGATATAGAGGTTATTAAGGTTATTTTTTGGCAGGTGTGTGATTCAGGAGGAGGTCACAGGGCCAGGTGGTTTAAAAGCTGGAGATGGAGAAGAAAAGTCATGGATCCCAGAGAGGGAATGGAAGTGATGATACTTCTGTGAGAGGTCTCACTGGAGGGCAGGAAGGATTTGAGAGACATGAGTAGTTTGAGGGGACTGTCATTTGGGTCAGGGATCCCTCTGCTCCTCTCTCATCCCATCTGCCCCCCTCCCCTCTGGAATTACAACTCCCCCACTTTGGAGGAGCGTGAGCCTATCAGCCTGAGCCCCAACCAACCCCTCGAGGTGAGAAACAGGCAGTTTGTGCAGTTCCTATTTGTCCTACTGCACCTCAGGAGACTAAAACAAATGGATTGGGAGGGAGCTACAAGTAGGCAAAGATCCTGAGGGGAGACCCAGGGAATGGTCCTTTCTGCTGCCAGGAATGTCAGGATAGGCCATAAACTGCTTCCAACTCCAGCTGTGCCCCACCACCATTCCCAATCCTCTCCTTGTGGCAGGATCAGGGCATTAACCTGGCATCCAGCTGAGCTGTGCTGTGGCTCAAAGGCATCCCCTCCCGTTTTCTGGCTCTGCATGAGAAGGCATATTGTGGATCCCCCTTCCCCCTGCTCTGGGCTTAGCTCTGCTCACCTGCTGCTGTGATCTGGCTCTGAGCTTATATAAAAGCCACACAAGTGGTGGAGAGTCTACCAAGGCTCTTGGCAAGTCATTTCAATGAATGGTGTGAAAAATGTACACCACTTTACTGGTTTGAATCTATCTACCATGAGAAGAAAGGGAGAAAAAGAAATGAGGCAGAAGAAAAGTGCAAATTTTGACAAGGCTGGTCAACCATTGGAAAAAAGGATGGCAAAGACAACTTTTTTCTAGGTGCAAGGTTAGAAACACAAGGCAGGAGAAAAGAGGAAAAGCTGACATGAATTGGATTAGGCAGCTAACGAAGGATTGAAGCAATATATTATATTGCTACTGTGGAGGAAAACAAATACCTTCCTCACAGAGATGAGAGATAAGGAAAGAAGTGGATATTTTTTCAGAGTAGAGTGCAAAAAGCTGGATGGTTGTCCTGTCAGAAAACCGGATCATTGGCTCTGTGAGGAGGAAAGTGTGGAAGCGTTAAGACTTTCAGACCTGGACTGAAGATTTATAAGCTGTTCTTGTAAAAACAACGGAGAATTTTGCTTTGATAAACAGAATTTGTCAAATATTGTATCTTTTGTGTCCAGTTTGGTATTCCTTCTTTGAAACTGGCCCAGACAAACGAGTAGCTTAGTCTTATAGAGGGGAATCAGGCCACATATGGACATCTAAATCCCATTTTGTTTTCCTGACAACCTCTAATTCAGTCTTTGGCTGTGTACTCTCTCCTTTTAACTAGCCACACTGCTGGACCTATGACTGGAAACAAAGTCAGTGCATTAAGGACTTTCTGAAAGACCGTTCACTTCACGACACAGAGGAAACCCCACAGAACAAGGAGGTAAGAAGAGACCATAAAACTAGACAATACTGTTCCTTGTTGGATCCTCGACTGAGCAAGCCAGAGAAAAGGGATATAACCTAAGAAGTATAGGAGGACAAAATAGGATGCCCATGTGTCTGCTTACGTAGGTTGTTATCATAGAATTATAGAATATCCTGAGCTGGAAGAGACGCAAAAGAATCATCGAGTCCCATGCCTGTCCTTGTTCAGGACAACCCAAGAATCACACCCTGTGCTTGAGAGCGTTGTTCAAACGCTTCTTGAACTCTGTCATGCTTGTGGCTGGGACCACCGCTCTGGGGAGCCTCTTCCAGTTCCTGATCACCTTCTGGGTGAAGAAACTTTTCCCAATATTTGACCTAAACCTCCCCTGACAGAGCTTCAAGACATTCCCTCGGGTCCTCTCACTGGTCAGCAATCACAAGAGATCAGTGTCCCTCCACTTCCCCTCATGAGGAACCTGTAGACTGTGATGAGGTCTCCCTATTACTAACAAAGAAATACAGAGATGCCCTTTTTTCAAATGGAAGTGAAAATCAAAATGTCTTTTTTAAGAACTGATCCAGGTCCTGGGAGAATATTTGCCCAGGACCATCTCTCAGGAAAACTGCTGGTGGTGGCAGTGTTTTCCCTTCAAGGACTGAAGGAAAGGGCATTATGGAGAAACCAGGTCATCCTGGGTGAGGAGTGGGGGTCCAGCCAGCTGTCACAGGTGTGCCGTGGGGCTAGTACACATCTGGATGCACTAGGTGGCAGGATCTGTCTGCAGCAGTGAAACATGCTGTGGGAATGGTGTTTGGATGGGACAGAGAGCAGGTGGAGAGCATATTTCCTCGGAGATGCCAAAAATGAGTCCAAGAGATCTCTATCTAAAGATGGTATGCAATTCATTACCAAATGCAAAACAGTCTGCTACAGCATAGCTCACTGATGAGCAAGAGACTTACAGTTTGTTGATTGAAAAGGAAAAAAAGGATTTTTGCTATCAAAATATCTATGAGCCTTGTCTTCAGGTAAAAAGAAAACATCACAGGAAACAGCTCAGTGTCCTCTTCTACCTGTTTGATATTCAATAAATTTGAAACTGAATTGCTCCCTAAATCTTGGGCAGACAGAGATTCATGTCTGCTCTCATATCATGCTCTTGGCCTGACAGAAACATCACTTGATACTTGTTTGGAAACTGTGCTCAAAAGCAGCAAGTGACAGGTGTGTGTGAAGACCAGAGGTCTTCTCCAACAAAAGTCTGACCTTATTTGGGAAACCTTGGCTCAGGGGAGGGTTTTTTGTGAGGAGAAGGTTACTAGAGATGCTGGTGGTAGCTACGGTGGCAGAGAGAGGAGCAAAAGGAGAAACTGTATCCTTGCTTCTGTGGAGGGGGATATTGAGTTGATGTGACTTGGCTAGAATTACATAGAAAGTTAATAACAGGGCCAAGACTGGTGCCAACTGAGCTCCTGGAGCCCTGAGTTTGGATGTCCTACCAAGTCTGGTGTGAAAGCAGGTATTATCTGCTTTCTGAGGTATTGGCCAAAGATGTTGACATTGTCTGACAAAAATAAGATCAAGCTTGGGAATAGTAACAAATCTGACTAAAATATTTGAGTGTCCTCGTCCTGAAAGTGTACTTTTGTGAGGAGGCAGCTCCTGGTTTTCCCCACCATAAAGCACCGTGGTTTTCAGCCTCCTCTTTTCAGATTCCAACAGCTCACACACACATCAGGTATGCATTTCCTAGATAAGATCCATGTCTCTGCTGTGAAAGATCTCCAAGTTACAAAAACTTGAAAGACATTGGTGTGGTTGTAGATTTTCCCTTTGTACTTCAGAGGTTCAGACATAAAAGATAGGCCCAAAATAAAAGGGGAATCTTCATCCTCTGTCCCTGTGAGGGACTCTGAATACAATCTGGCATTTTTAATTTTAGGTAATGACTAAATGTACTTTAGGTCATGACTTCATACAGACTTCACTTGTTTTGGCTCCTCTCTGACAAGCAAATAGTTAAAACCAGGTGCTAGACAAGATCCAGACCCATTGTCCCTTTATGTGTTTTTCCCTGGAGATTCCATCTATGAAAAGACAATATAGTTTCCCCCCATCCCCCCCACCCCCCAGATTTGCAGAGTATGCTTTCTGTTTCATGTAGGTTGCAGTGTAGATCAGCTCATTCTTTCCTATAGCAACCTCAGGTCAATTGGTCTTGTTGCGTATAATTAATTTTGGCTGTCATCATCTGATCCCTCTTCTCACATCACTTGCTACTTATACCACTGTAATTATAGCCATTGTTCAACTTCTGATCTACAAAATGTTGAGAAAAAGTATAATTTTCCATTCAAGATCCGTCCTAACCAAAACGTCTGTTTGATTTGATATACTTGGACTGATAAATAAAACCATAGGTAAGAGATATAAACCTGTGGATGCTTTGCCAGGTAAGCAAAGGAAGAAAGTAAAGTTGCCCTGTTCCCTGTTTTCATTTTCCTGTAACTAAAAAGGAAACTGGCAGATGGCTGTAATTCAGTGGAAGCAGCCTATGACATATAGTCAAAGGGGCAACATTCATTGCTCTGTCTGTATTTGAGGACATCAGCTTCCTGATGTGATGTGGAGCCAGTTGTGGAGTCTGGTTTTGGTGGGGAGTGGGGCAGGTAATGCCTTCCAGGTTGTCTTTTGGACGGTGCAGCAAGTGCTTGGAGTTACTGATTTCTCCTCAGGTCTGACTGCCCACAGAGCATCTTCAGTGTGTGCCAGGGGCTTGAGGGGGCTGGCTGTACACAGTGATCATGCGGGTCCTTCAGGTCACACCCTTAGTGCAGAGAGCTTCCAGTGCGGTGAGCTTTTATTGCTTGAAGTCCATAGAAACACCTTCATAAAAATTGGCATAAAACTTGTGCAACCTTCCAGAGTAAGGGCAAAGCAAATCCTCCCAAGCTGAAGAGCTGCATTTCTGTGTGTGACTACTTGTGTGTTAACTCTACACCTCTGGCTTTTTCACTGGTTCACTAGATCCTCCTTCCATTGGCAATTATCTGCTCTCTCCTCTCTGTTTACCCCGGTTAGTCATGCCTCCTTTTCTTCTATTGGCTGATTCCAGTTCCCCCACCTCCTCTCACCCATGTTTTTTCTTCCCATCTTTCCTCTGGTGCTTTACTAAGATTCTTTGCCAGTTAGAGTACTCTCTTACATTAGCTAAGGCCAACACTCATCCTGCCTCCTTCCAGCAGACAAACTTAGAAGAGGCCAGGGCAAGACCAGGAGTGGCAATCCAAACGCACCAGCAAAACACGCAAACCTAGCACATGTGAATCACCAAACTTTGGCCCTAGGAACAGGAGAGCACTGGTAATCACAGGAGACGGAGTATTTTTGGCAGTGTAGAGGGATGAGATCTAGTCAGGACTTTCCAGGTGCTTGCAACATACAGCTTTATTTCCAAGGGCTCTGTAAAAAAAAAATACACCAAGGAGGGAACAAGGATAGCCTAGGAGGATGTGTGTCTGTGTATGGGGGGGATTTCTAGCCCATGTTTACCATGCTCTATCAAGTTTGTGGAACTATCTGCTGCCCCAGGAGTAGCCTGAACTGGTATCCAAGTACAACTGGTGGACTTTCCTCTTGGAAATGCTTGTTTGTTTTCAACAATGGTCCCACCAGACAACAGTCAGCCTCCACCAGTCTGAGTTCACTCAGCAAGTACCTCAACTCAATCTCTTGTTTTTGGTTTGTCTGGGGGAAAAAAAAAAAAGGAAAAAGAGAGAAAAAGAAATCCCAGGAAAAGTGAACATTTCTGAGAATGATGGTTGTTTGCTGTTTCGCTTCAATTTTATATGAACTATTTGGGTTGGCTACAGCGGAGCTGCCAGGTGGCTAAACATGCCGAGTGAGTGTGGTCAGGGCTTGGGACGTGCACTGTGCTCAAGGCATCCAAAAAATTATTCCTGACCTTCATTTAGTCTGCCGATCACTGCAGGCTGCCCTTACATCACATTTTTTCACTAGCCAGTAACAGATTCATAGAAATTAGGGATGGAAAAGACCCGTTAGGTCACACAGTCCATTTCCCCCCTTTCCTTCTCTCCGCTCCCTGAAGGTCAGCCCGGGGCTGTTCCCTACAGTGTATTTTCTAGTGCTTCGTCCAGTCTTGTTTGAAATGACTCAAATGGTGGGGCTGCCAGCAGTTCCCTCTGGGAGCCTATTCCACAGTCTAATGGGTTTCATTGTTAATTTTTTCCTGATTTCCAGCCTAAAATATCCCTTTGCTGGTTTTGTCCCATTACCTACTTGCACCACCCTCCACAGTTCCTCTCCTTCCTCCTCTCTAGCAGTGCTAGAACTCCATGCTGAGAAATCACGTTAGCTGAAAATTCAAAAGCATTTTACAAAAAGTAGGCACTACTGCTTCCTTTATAGCCATTGCAAAGAGAAGTTAAGAAGTTGTGAGGAAAAGTGAGTGATGACTAGAACCAGACACAAAGCTCACATCCCCTAACTCATTTCATGGCCTTTGTAGATAAAAGCCTGTTCTCACCTCTCCAGTCAAATTTACACAGAGGGAGTTGAAAATGAGCAGAGAGGAGAAGGTTTTGATACCGATCACAGCAATCCCTTGACACTTCAGTTTATTGAAGTGGTGACGGGGAAGAAGGTTCAGAGTCTTTTTCTACTCCATCATCTTGTCCCAAAAAGATTTCTTATTGATGTTTGGATTTGGCAATATCCGGGCATTTGTTTTGAAAACAATGAGGCAGGTTGCCAGTATTTTCTGACTAGATAATGTCCCAACTCAAATTTCTGGATGTAAACAGATACCATAGTAGACTGTCTCCAGCTCCAAGCTTCACAGCTGGGCCTTGTCTCTAATGATATGTTGTACTAAAATCCCAGCTCCAAGCAGGCACAGTATGAGAATAGAGATTTTGAACCTTGAGCCTCTGTCTAGTCAGAGATGCTTTCTCACATACCCTTCATCAAGTGTTTTCAAAATGACTCTGACCTTTTAGACCAGGTCTTATTGCCTGGTAGACCTTTGCAAATGTGCTTACTAATCTGTGATAATGAGATTCTAGCTTTGTCTTAGCTCTCATCAATGCTTTTTGAAGCAATTTGACGTGGTGTGAGCCCAACCTGCAGGGTCCCTTGAGGACTGGGCCCTCAGAAACTAGATATGGAAGAGACCTACAGCATTAGCTCATCCTGTTCATTCCCCCGCCAGTACAAGCCTGTTCCCCACGGTACATTTTCCAGTACTGTGTCCAGACTGATCTTATTTTTAAATGATTCATATGATAGGGTTTCCTCCAGTTCCATTGGTGACTGGCTGGTTGCCAGATCATTTCTTTTCTTCCCCCTTTCTTTGACTTTGTCTCTTTGGATTCATCCAGAGTTTTGAAGTCTGCAATTTGTACTGAGCATAAACTGGCAGTAGAGTGAGTAACTGCAGGGAAAATTTTTACTTTACTTTATCCTTGTTTCTTGAGGCAAACAAATCTCTGATAGAAGCCAAGTTTCAGAGACTGGGCTGTTGGTGAAAACTGCTTGCTAAGGACAGATGTGGGTTAGTTTGAAAGCACCTCTCCAAGCCTTCAAGCTGACATCAGTGGTGCCACTGAGGTTTCTATCCTAGCTGCTGAACTCTCATGGTTGTAGAGTGGGATCGCTTTCTTCCTTGAATTTACGATGACAGTTTGAATTTCGGAGGAGTGTGATGGGCCTATAGCCCGTGTGGTAGGAGCGGAGTTAGCCAGTTTTGTGCACTGTTTGGAGTTCTTGGATACTGATGTCTGTGTCCTCACAATCTCATCATTCATGAAGAATAAATTGCCACCTGGAAAATCATTTGGGATGAGCAGCGTGACCAGACTTTCTGAGGCCTTCAGCACTCATCTGGGAGCAGCTGTGTCCTCTAAAGGATAAAGGTTCAGCTCAGGAAAGAGCTGAAACTAGTGAAAGGACCACGGTTTCACCCCTTGTACTTTTCCCTCCTTTTTTCTCTGTTGCCTCCCTGGAACTTTTTCTTTTCCTTTTCAGGGATAGTTTGTTTTGTGGATGGAAGGCAGGGTTTTCCTTCAGGGAATGCTGCATGTGTCACTGCAGCTAAGGCTTAAAACCAGTGCTGCCAATTGGAATCTGGTCTGGAATGTCAGTCATTTCTACAATGTAACCTGCAGCCTGATGGATCCCTTGTAATGGACAGTTTAAAATAGGAGAGATGTGGAAACAGTGTAGAAAACACTAGAGAAGGAGGGTAAGAAAGATGAAGACAGAGCTCAGAGCCACCTCTTCAGAGATCACAGCTGCCCCAGAGTCCCTTGGAACTTGCCTGCCCTCATCCATCACAGGAGACTTAATATTCATCTGCAAGGTGGAATTACCTCTGGAAATGAGTCCTCCACCTCCACACACTGGACCGTGAAAATCTTCGGCCCAGACCTGTTTCCTCTTGGACAAGTAGAGCTTTATTTTAAATGGCCAGACATCACATGCCATTGAATGACAAACTGTGCTCTGGTCATTTTTAACCTTAGATAAGAGGTGGGTTTCCACCAGCATAATTATTATTTTTACTTAGAGGAATGGCAAACCCTATTTTCTTCTTTCTGCCAGCCAGCTGCAATAGGCTTATCTAAGAAGGTCTAAGAGCACTTTATATTCCTGCATGTGCTCTTAGAGACGTCTGCATATGGTTCTCATTCTTTTATCTTGCTGGCTTTTCTTGGAGCCTGGAACAATCACTGTTAGACTGCACTGACTTTTGTCCTGTAGGAAGAAAAGCAGTGGGATCCAGATTAGCTTGGAGGGATAATGACTGAGTGACTTCTAACAGGTGACTCTTATGTGCACTGCACTGTGCTACACGTGATGTGTGTGCTTTTCTTTTTTACTTGCAAAACTAAAATTTGTTAACTTGAGATAAGCATCTGCTGTCCTGGAAAATTCTTGCCACTCTTCAGTCAAAAAGCTCTTGTTATGTAGAAGAAAAGGTCATCAGGCAACTTGTATTGTTTAGTAGGAGCAAAATTATGATTATAAACACTCTGACCTGGAAATATACTGTGCTGTCATCTGATAATCTGCAGAATAAAAGTATTATTCCTTCAGCAACAGCTGAAATGGAAGGCTGATCATAGAGTAAATCATATGAATTCTGACATATATTAGTTGAAGCAAGATAGTCAGAAACCTAAATTTGAAACTGGCATGGAGGAATTTAGTCCAGTTCTTTCCATACTGCAGGTGACTTTCCATACTTTCAACCTGCAGTGTATTTCTTAACAACCTCACCCAGTGAGTGCTTTTGATTTCAGTGCCTGCAGGGGTAGCCCATGGGTAGAACCCAAGTTGTGTGCACATCCATGGCATAGGATACAACTTCAAATCTTCCTGCTCTCAAGAAAACCCACTGCTCCATCAATAGTGGTGAAGTATCACAGTTGAGATCTGCACACTTAGATTCCTTAGCTTTTCCCTGTGCAGCAAACAAATCACATTTAGTTTTTTTATAGATAAGCTAAAGTTCAGATTTTGATCACCCCTGTAGACAGATAGGAGATAAAAAGGTGTTCCAGAATACAAATTTTTTACTTTAATTTTTTTAAAGTCATCCCACAAAGCTCAAATCTAATCAGTTTCAGGGTAAAATGAAGGAATAATTTATTTTATCTGGGATATAAGTGATAACAGCCAATGTGTTTTTTGTTCTATTTATTTATAACACAGTCAATATTGTAGATACGGTGGGTCAAAAATTTTCCATAAAAATTATTTTTGCATGAAAGTTTTACTTTTGACAAAGCAATTTATTTTGGTGAAGAAATGATTACTCCTGGGAAGAAAGTTTCCCCTGAAAAATAGCATTTTGGCTGAAAATATATATTTTTTTTTAATTTTTAATTTTCTGATGAATAGTCGGAATTTTCCATGGTGAGAAAAGAAAATTCCAAGAAGTTTCAGCATGAGGCATTTTAGAGATAGGTGAGAAATAATCCTGCCTCAAAGGGAATGTAATATAAATTGACAATAATCTAAGAAATTTGGATCAGTAATTCTGAAGATACAAAAGTTTAAATTCAGCAGCTTTTCATATGCTTATTAGAACCTCTCCAGAGATGTGTTTTTAATGCCTCAATTTGGGATTGCCCATCTGAGAACATCTCATTCCAATCACAAAGTCCTTTTCCATTGTGTTTGAACTCAGTAGAGACCATGAGATCATCTAATTTGGCCTCTATGTATAGCTCAGTTAACCCCTTTCTGAGCCCAAAAGTCACATTTGGCTGAATCATAAATAGAACAATGAAGTGCCCACACTTCCAAATGGTTCACTTTCTTCATATGTTGTTTCTTCTGTTGTTAGATTTATCTAAAATTAATCAAATATTTAACTGAAAATGTGTTTTGTTTTGGCTATTGACAATAATTGTCCATGTGTATTCTGACAGGTTAAAGGTCACTTGTGAAATCCACTACTTTTGCATAAGGTTGTGGTATATTATCATTGAATTACCAGAATTTCAATCATTGTTAAGACTGTGTTGATGGTTTATGCAGTAGAGTTTTTCGGTCTCTGCCTGTGCTTGTTGGGTGTGGGAGGAGTGCGGAAAAGAGTAATGCAGTGTTCCTTAAAAATGTCAGAATTTATTCAGTGTAGTGGCTTTGGTCCCACCAAAGATACAGGTGGAATTTAATCTTAGATAACATCACTTTAACAGGTTTGCAGCAGCATTTTTTGCTTTGTAGTGGGACCTCAGCCTGGTTCATTCCTGCTTTAAAATCCATCTCAGAACTGCTGCTTTCCAGAAGACCATTCCTGTTTTATAGGAACAACCAATTCTTTTTCTCTTTAGACATGATTTTATGAAAAGCCCTTTTTTTAGTAGACCCAGATTACCTGGCAGTTCAGTTCACTCTGCTTGCCTTCTCCCCACTTTTGTCAGCCATTCCAGCTGTCTATACATCATCCACAAAAAATATCAGCTCTAATTTTATATTTCCATTCAAATACTTGAGGATAGAATGGTGTAAGTCTCAAGTTTATAGCCATCGTTTTGTGACCCTCACAGAAACATTTGTGACATTATTTACAAATACTTTAAATTATGTCAGTTAGCTAATTCTCAATATATTTTGTATACAGTTTCTTAGTACTATATACTGCTGATTTTTATATCAGAATGTTGTGTGGTACCAAGTCAAACACCCTATAAAATTTTATTACATCTACACAGTTACATTTATCCAAAAAAAACTTCTTAGAGAATGAACTCAAGTTTGTTTAAGTAACACTATTTTCCATAATGCATTTCACGTTGTCTGGTATTCATTATATTGTTCTCCTTTGTTTTGTTATCAGTTAAATTCCATATGTGATTTTTTTTTTTAGTCTTTTGTTTGAGGTTGATGTCAGGATATTCAGTAATGCAACTGGTAGGTAGCTTGCTCCTCTCAAATGTTTGCACAAGGTGATCATTCATCTGGTGCTTTCAGATTTCTTTGGTATTTTTGGATTTAGTAAAAATAAGCAAGAAGTGAGATTTCTTTAGGCAAGTCCTTTATGACTCCTAGGTTCAAGTTATCCAGACTGACGGCTTAAAATAGTGCATCCTTATTAGATATTATCTAATTCCTTATTTTGGACTCTTTTTCTCCTCTTATAAATAAAAAAGTTGTCTAATCATACTTGGGTGATGAAGACACATCACGGTCAAACCGAAAACAGACATCTATTCAATTTTTATTTGTTCTTAGCATTTCTATTTAGAATTTTGCCCTTGTCACTGAGAAATCTGCATTCATTTTCTTTGATCTCAATATATTTAGATTTCTTCTGACAACTAGTTTTGCCAGCTGTGACTTTTTCCTTTAGGATCTTTTGGCCATCTTGCACATCTAATTCTGCTCTTTACGACTTCTAATCTCTATGGTTTGGTTTCTGTTCGATGTCTTATTTCTTGAATATAACTTCTGAAGTTCCAAGAATCCAGTATATCACTGAAAGGAAGCAAGCTTTCAGGCAATGTTGTCTTTTTCTGTTGATCATATGCTGCCTGGTCATCTAACAAGTTCTTGAAGAACTCTTCACTGTCTTTCATAACTTCTGTCTACATTTTTCCTACTACCAAATATCTTATATGTTTTCCCAATGTCAGAATAAAACTTTTTGGAAGGACCTGAATATTTTTGTTATTTGACCTTTACTGTGTTTGCCTACATGAAATAAATAGAAACTGGTCATGACCTGCTAGTCAAGTTCCTGATCAAGTACTCTTTTACTGTTCAGAATTCAATTCACCTTTAGCCATCATAAGAGTTACCATACACAAGTGCCTCATGGATTTGTTTCCTTTTGACAGGCAGCTGCTTTGCTACTCTCCCTTTTCCTTGGATGTTCGTGATGGCTCACAGAATTCTGCCCTCTCTCCTCAGAAACTTCCTTTGGACTTTGCTCGTTGCATTGACCCACTGATGTTCAGGTTCCTGCATTTCTGACAAATCAAAACTCACTTATGAGCTTATTAATCTCATTTATCTTATTTGCCTTATATTACCCAGCAACACTTCCACTATAAATTACTTTCTTCTGGTGTGGTCAATAGGGACTGCAGCTCCACAGATTGAAAATACCCATTTATGGTAATGCACTCAGTCAAACAGGGAAAGCTAAATTTAAGATGTCTCTGTAAAGCCTTTTGGGTCTTTCTGATTAACAAAGCACGGAAACCTTTATATTCTACCAGCTGAAGCATTGAGATTTATGAATTCACCAACAAATGATTCATAGGTTTAAAAAATAAAGTAAGCAAAAACTTGCTGCAATTAATAACTGAAGTGCTGAGACAGAGTAACTGGTGCTGAGAAGGTAAGACATTCCAGAGCCCTAAATGCTGTTTCAAACTAACTCTGCTGTCTGGATATATGCATTTTTTCTAGTTTTTCTTCACATGCAAACTTTACTTGCAACATAACTGTAACAGATTAAAGGTGCATGATGTGTACCATAGCCAGGTTGGAGGTATGACAAACAAAATGGTTTAAATGCTCACAGGTTATTGAGACTGGGGGATCATAGATTTTGAGCCAGAAAGGGGCCACTGTCCCACTGTATCTACCTACTGCATGGTAAGTGCCACCTAATCCCAGGCAGGAGTTTTGCAGTGCGAGGAACTGGAATTATTTTACATTTAGACAAGTGAGTGATATTGTGGCTGCTAACTTGGTGTTGAACTAATAGAACGTGTCACTTAAACATCCAATCTGCATTTGAAGGCTCCAGGCAATGATGAATTTACCACTTCCCTGGGTAGTACATTCTGGTGATTAATTACTCTCTCACTGTAAGGAATTTGTGTCCTATTTTCAGTTTACATTTCTCTACTTTGCACTTTCAGACAATCGATCTTCCAGGGCCTTTCTCTGATACAGTTAAGGGGTGGCTCATATCATGACTCTCTTGCTTCAGAAGCCTTTAAACTGGTCTCTGTTTCTTTGAGGGCCTAAACTGATTGAGCTCTTTACATTTCTTGTTGGAAGATGTGTTTTCCAGAACCTTTCCAACTTTTGGTCTGCTTTAAAATGCAAATTTCAGACCTGGACACATTGCATAAGGTCCTTCCAAACCATGTGTGAAGTCAATACGGATATGTTTAACCCAAAGCAATGCTATTTTCAGCATGCAATTAAAGTGATTTTTTCCCCTACTTTTTGCTGCTGTATCATGATCCCTGTAGCAGATTCCTGTGATCCATAGTTCACCTCTGCAGTGTCAATCTTCTCCTGTGCATACCGCTGCCATTAACAAAGGTCGTTTTTGTGGCACAATTCACTTCATTACAGCAAAAGTAAATAAAGCCTGTCACCACTCTAGCAATGAGTGTAGGTGCTTACCTTGGAGCTGAACTGGGTAGGTAAATATACTGTGAATGGCCAACTGGAATGCATCCATGGGAATACGTCAGAAAGGAATCCTGACAGTCTATTGTTTCACTTGTGCCTGTGTCTTTAATGTTCGCCTGGTGCAAAGAAGAAAAAGCAATTATCAAAGGCAGCTTTTAGGAGTAACTTTACATATGGGATGCAATTACAGTGTGAAAGAACACTGGCTTAATAGTGACAGACAGTGACTAAGAAATGTGATTACCAGGGAACTAGCTGCCAAAATCCCATCCAGGAAAAAAGTGTGGGGGAAAAAAAGCTTTCAGACTGGCCTGCATATTTGTTAATCCACAATTAGTGATACTGGCAAACTGCTGAGCATGTTGGTTTGTCCTCAGATGGACTAGTGCAGCCCTGTGCGTCCCCTCAAACACTCGAGCATTTACTTGCATCTCCCTTATTGGACCCCAGAGGATGGCAAAGGTGGGAGGCACAGCCCAGAACTGTCATCTAGGTGCCTGCATTTTACCCAGCTTTGGAGCTGCTGAAATGAGGTGCAACATGGTCGCTCACCCTGCTCCCAGGGCAGTGGTGGCTGGCACAGCAAACTGAGGGCTCTGCACTGTGTCTGCTGTCTGGCAGGGAGGGATCTCGTACTGGCAGTTTGCTCAGCAGCCTCTGTGCTGCCCATCTCCACTGCCCTGTCAGCAGAGTCTGCTCTATGCCTGTGTCATTGCTATCTGTGACGCCACAGGCCATCATGCTTAAGTCTGAGGACCTAAATACCTAATGCAGTTTAAAACACTTGCAAAACTGTGACCACTATCACCCAGCCCTTGGTATTTCATAGACTCATAGAATCACATAATCAGATGGGTTGGAAAGGACCTCTGAGATCATCAAGTCCAACCCTTGATCCACTACCACCACAGTTACTAGACTATGGCACTAAGTGCCATATCCAGTGTCTTCTTAAATACCTCCAGGGACAGAGAATCCATCAGTTCCCTGGGCAGCCCGTTCCAATGCCTGATTATTCTCTCTGTAAAGTAGTTCTTCCTAATGTCTAACCTAAACCTCCCCTGGCAGAGATTAAGACCATGCCCTCTTGCCTTACTGGTAGTTGCCTGGAAAAGAGACCAACCCCCACCTGGTAACAACCTCCTTTCAGGTGGGTGTAGAGAGTGATGAGGTCTCCTCTAAGCCTCCTCTTCTACAGGCTAAACAACCCCAGCTCCCTCAGCCTCTCCTCACAGGACTTTTGCTTGAGTCCCTTCACCAGCCTTATTGCTCTTCTCTGGACATTTAAACCATCAGCTAATTTTCTACGAAGACATAACTCTAACAAGCAGTATAGTTTGTCCCCTTTATTTTTCATTTTTCCACTTGTCATCTCAGATTGAAATGTTTAATGTTTTTCCCCTGTCGATTTCTTCAGCCTCTCTTTACTCTGAGGCCCGAAGGGTCCAGGATGTCACAGCAAACCAGCTGAAGTCACCACTACACCCTCGCGACTCCAGGCTTGTTCTTGACTCCTGAAATCACTTCAGACTGACTCTATTTTTGGCACACCTTGTAGCTGGACCTCAGACTACTACTCTTGGACTCCACATTCCTTCTCCCTTGCCTCATGTTTTGTTTTGGCCTCTCTGCTCTGCCCTCTTCCTGATTTTGCTCAGTGTTTCCCAGACTTACCACCACCGACTCTCCCTTCAGAGAGTTTCTGTGCACTGAATGCCAGAGGGCTGGATTGTTGTCTGTGTTTGTGCTTCTTTTGCCACCAGCCTCAGGTGTTACCGTTCCATTTGGTAGTAGCGGAAGCAGGATGGTGGCCTGGGAAGGAGTCAGGAGGGCTTTGGGGGGCTGAAATCACACATTTCCTCCTGTGAAACTGACAACATGGTCCTTGGCATGTGTAACAACCTGCTCTGGGAGCAGTTTGGGTGGGGGGAGCCAAAGCCCTCACTTTACTGCTATGGATAGAGCCTTGGTCTCAACACAGCCCTGCATCTGCTCTAGGATTATGCCTTTCCAGTTGGGAACTGCTGGCTTTGCTGATGCTCTTGCTTGTGTCTGCCTTGGCTGACGAATCACTCATGCAGAGTTGTGGCATCTTTACGCCCTGTTTTAATGCTGCTACTTGTCAGTGGATACATGAGTCAGTACATTGCCAGCTGCATCCTGCTGCTCTCATCTGGGGCCCAGTCTCCAGGCTCTGATCTGCAGGGTACGCTGTGAAAGACAGCACTCTGTATTGTTTCCTTTTTCATGTGCCTGCCTCTAGACCGCCAGAGGTTTCAGATGTTTTATTTCTCTACGTGCCTTTATCTCTTTCTGGTTTGTTTCCCAGGTTGGCTCTGAGAGGATGAGCAGGTCAGACTCAAAACCATTTGGGAGGTTGGGGAAGGTGTCCACAGGGGTAGGCAGTGCTGCACCTCCTCCTGTGTCCTTAAAGGTTCCTGAGCTCTACACTGATGGGGGTGAGTTCTGAAAGGTGTGCCCCTACTCCCTGCATCCCTCATCCCAGAAGAATGACTCTGTGACCCTGTGATGAGCCAGTGCAAGGGCTGCTGAGAGAAGCACAATCCCACCATTACCCCCAAAAAGCTCAAGACCTAACAATTGGCAAAACTAGATGGGCCAGAAAAACATGCATTGTTTTTCTTTTTCATGTATCCACATCTAAAACAACTTAAGAAAGAGGGGAGGATTTTCTAAAATTCTATTTTATGCTTTGTTTGGGCATGCAGAGTGCAGAACTAGAATGGAAAATCAGGTAAAAATATTTTGTTTCTGAGATCTTTTGTGAACTTTAACAAGATAATCAGCCACAGAAGCACCAGCAGAACCAGGCAGGTAGAGAAAATTTCTTATAGATATGACTCCTGATTTTTTATTTGGTACAAAATTTCTATGCCACAGGTTGCAATATAAAGAAGAACTGATGGGTAACTTGGGTAACTTAGTTCTAGTACACACTTGTGCTCTTCATGTTCCATCTCCATTTTTCTTTAGAGCATCTCACACCACTTGGAAACATGGTAATATTGTAAATTCATAATATATGCTGTCTTTTGGACAGTGTTGCAGTTTTTTTGTTCCTATCTTTAACAACCAGCAGATTAGATGCGGAAAACACACTTCATATTCTGATAATGGAGGAGGAGTGAAATCCCGGTCCAGATGAAGTCAGTGGCAAAACTCCCGTTGACTTCAGTGGGGATAGGATTTCACCCCTTCTTGTTGCCTTGCCTAAAAAAGGAGATGAGACCTGATCTAAAGCCTATTGTACTCAGTGGAGAGATTCCCAGCGACTTTAATGGGCCTGTATTTGATCCAGCATGAGGTTATTCAGTCACCTTTAAATTTTACAGGAATATAACAGTTGCATTGTATTCTCCAAGGACTAATAAGCTTTCTCTGAGTTAGATACATTTCTACACATTTCTTCTTCTGAAACATTTGGGTGTGCTAAGAAGTTTTTTGATTTTTTTTTTTGTCTTTTCCCAAGTTTCTCTTTTCAGACACTGTTTTGCCTTGTGGTGATTCTAAATCATCACAGGGCAAATCAACACTGAACACTGAGCAGGATATGTAAGTTTTGGTTTATAGATTCCAGTTCCATGAACTTTGATTTAATAAACTTACCCCTCTTTTTAGCAGAAAGCGCAAAACATGGGCGTGTTGGTGATTTTCAAACCTGGTTCTGATTCTGACCTACATTTAAAAGCCAAATTTGAGTCTGATAAAGTTTTAAAAACAATGGTAATGCAAAAAAGATGCTTCACTGTTCCCTTTGTATTTTTAACCTTTTTTTTCCTATTAAAACTGTAAACAATTTTATATTATTGCAGTGAATTCTTCTCTAATGTACTCCAGTGTAGATCCAGAGCAATGTTTCCGACAGCAGAAGAGCTGCCCTGCATTTGTACTGAGGTGAGAGACAGTGGGCTTTGCCGGGCAGTTTCCCCTTCCTCTTCCTCCTTTCACTGTTTGTATTGGATAACTCTGGGCAAAAAGTGTCATTTAAATGCTTTACTGGTTCCAGTGGTGGTCGGTTGTCTCCCCCATTCCCCATCCTCGTGGCTGTGAGAATCTAAGTGCCTGTAATATAACCAGAGCAGGTCAGGCTAAAAAAAGCTTTTCTGGTGGATTCTGTTTACCCCCTGAAAAATATGACTATTTATTTTCAGTTTTGCATCGGAAAAAAACCCAAAACCTCAAACATTTCATGAAAAGCTTTCTGTGGGCTGAAACATCTGGTTTTGCCTCACATGTCAGGGCCTGATTTGAATCTCTTGCATAATTTTTGATAAGGCAGATGGACTTTCTCTTTCTCCCTCTCACACACACGTGCAGACATTATCTGCCTTAGATTTGACAAACTTTCATGTTGAACTTTTTTTAAACTTCAGGAAATTTTATAAAAAATGTTTTGGTGGTTTTTTTTCCTTCCATTTAAGAAATAAGCTTTAAGTTAATGTTTGTGAAGAGTTAGTGTCAAGAGTGTTTCCAGTTTGTTGTCTTGCATAATGAAATTAATTTCAGCAGAGAATGGACTTTTAATGAGATTCACTCCAAAAGTAAAAGTGTTCCGTAGAAAGTCTCACTTTTTTTTTCAGTTTTCCCCCATTCCCTTCCACATCTTCATTGTTTTCCTCACAGTAGTCTATAAAAGTAGTGAATATACAAATGGCTGGTTTTTAGGTTTTGAGCTAAATCAGTTTCTTGTTCACTTTGTGCAGATGAGAAGCACAGATCTGTTTTCCTTTGGCTGATACATAGTTGTATCATTTATTGATTTTAGCATCAGTGCTCATTATTATAGTGAGTCATCAAGTCCAGCTGTGCAGACCTGAAGTTGTCTCTGAAAACTGAAATATTCACCTGCAGCTCCCAGGGAATTAGGTATTTCCAGCCCTGACTGCTGTGTCTACCATAGGATAAGATAAATAGTTTCTGCTGCTTCTCTCTTTGACCCTAAAGGGAACCTAGGGATTAGTTCAGGCTTAGACATTTAAATCTCAGATGTATAAACTGTGGTGGATGAATCCTACACAGAGTCCATGGAACTATTAATTGGCTTCCAGGGAGAATCAGCTTATGTCTTCCACTTGGTAAAATATTTTTTATTTAGCTACTGTATGAAATTCTTGTAAACATGAAATTACAACTAAAGAAGCTTTGTATCTCATGTGGCTTCTTTTTAAAGATACACCCACTACCTTTAGGTCTACTCTACAAGCTAATTTTAGAAATTGGGATTGCTTTCTTCCATCTCAGGAAAAGAGAGACTTCTGGGAAAAGTTGCAGTGTATTCCAAAGTCCAAGTCTTTCCGTTGACTTCAGTGACTTTTGAATCACAGAATCACAGGATATACAAAAGGGACCCACAAGGATCACTGAGTCCAACCCTTAGCTCTGCACAGGAACATCCCCAAGAGTCACACCATGTGGCTGAGAGCATTGAACAAACGCTTCTTGAACTCTATCAGGCTTGATGCTGTGACTACTTCTCTGGGAAGTCTGTTTCAACACCTATCCACCCTTTGGGTGAAGAACTTCTTCCTAATATCCAATCTAAACCTCCCCTGACACAACTTCAGGCCATTCTCTCAGGTCCTGTCACTGGCCACTACAGAGAAGAGATCAGTGCCTGCCCCCGCTCTTCCCCTCACAAGGAAGTTTTAACTGCAATAGGGTTTCCCCTCAGTCTCCTCTTCTCTGGGCTGAACAGACCAAGTGACCTCAGCCACTTCTCATGTGGCTTCCTTCAAGGCCTTTCATCATCTTCGTTGCCCTCCTTTGGACACTCTCTAATAGCTTAATATCTTTCTTATATTGTGGTGCCCCAAAGTGCCCATAATATTCAAGGTGAGGCTGCCCCAGTGCAGAGCAGAGCGGGACAATCCCCTCCCTCGACCAACTGTCAATGCTTTGCTTGATGTCCCCCAGGACAGGTTGGCCCTCCTGGCTGCCAGGGCACTGCTGACTCATTTAACTTGCCATTGACCAGGACCCCCAGGTCCCTTTCTGTGTCACTACTTTCCAGCATATCATTCCCCAGTCTGTACATTCATCCTGGGTTGCCCCACCCCAGATGCAGAATCTTGCACTTTCCCTTTTAGAGCTTCATGTGGTTGGTGATTGCCCAACTCTCTAACTTGTGGAGGTGTCTCTGCAGGGTCTCCCTGCCTTTGAGGGAGTCAGCAGCTCCTCCTAGTTTTGTATCATCTGCAGACTTGCTTGGTATCCCTTCCAGTCCTGCCTCCAAGCAATTTATGAAGATGTTGAAGAGCACAGGGCCCAAGATGGAGCCATGTGGAACCCACTAGGGACAGGTCACCAGTCCGATGTTACCCCTTTCACCATTACCCTCTGTGCTCAACCCATGAGACAGTTGTTCACTCACCACATGATGTGTTTATCCAGCTGTGTTCTGTAAGGATCCTGTGAGAGACAATATCTAAAGCTTTACTGAAATCCAAAAGATCACATCAACTGGCTTCCCTTGATCAACTAGGTGGGTTACCTTGTCATAGAAGGAAATCAGGTTTGATAAGCAGGACTTTCCTGTCATGAAGTCATGCTGGTTGTGACCCATGACTGCATTGTCTTTCAGGTGTTCTTCAATATCTAATGGGTTGACACTGGCCAGGTTTCAGGTAACTACTAAAGTCACTCTTTCCCTCTCCCTCTGCAACTAGAGAGAGAAGAGAGAGAAAAAAAACCAAAGCAGCTAAGGATTCATGAGTAGAGATAAGAGCTGGGAGAGGTAATTTGCTAATTACCCTCACAGGCAAAACAGACTCATTGTGGGGATAGTAATTAAATTTATTACTAACAGGATAAGAGCCAAAGAGTGAGAAATAAAAGTCTTAAAAAAACACCTTCCCACCACTCCTCCTTCCTTCCATGTTCTCCCTCCTCCCTCCCCCCCCCTCCAGCAGTGTAGGGGGACAGGGAAGGGGGATTGCAGTAAGTTGTTGTTTCTGCTGCTGCTCAAGAGAGAAATCCTTCGTCTGCTCCCATGGGATCCCTCCCATGGGAGACAGTCCTTGATCGACCTCTCCAATGTGAGTCCATCCCTCAGGCAGCAGTTCTTCCCAATTTGCCGTGGTCACTCTCATGGGGTGCAGTCCTTCACGAATGAGCTGTACTGATGTGGGTCCCCCACAGGGCCACAAGTCCTACCCAGGAAAAACCTGCTCCAGCGTGGGTTTCCCTCTCTATGGGCCACAGTCTCCTGCAGGACCCCACTCTATCCTAGGCCTCCCAGGCGGTCACAGCCTCCTTCATGCATCCACCTGCTCCATCATGGGCTCCTCCATGGGCTGCAGGGGGGTCTCTGCACCCCGATGGTCCTCCATGGGCTGCAGGACCCTCAGCTCTGAGTCCTTCCCCTACTCCCATGGGGTCCCTCCTCCCCCTCCTTCTGCACTGACCTTGGTGTCTATGTTGTTATCCCATATTCTCACTCTGCTCTTCCCTGGATGGAATTTCTTCTGCGCAACACTCCTCTGTTCTTAAATACGTTATCACAGAGACGTTACTATGCCTGCTAATTGGCTTGGCCTTGGCCAGCAGCAGGAAGTCTGTCCTGGAGCCGGCTATCATTGGCTCCATAGGACAGGGGAAGCTTCTAGCAGCTTCTAACAGAAGCCACTCCTGTAGCTCCCTCTGCTACCAAAACCCAGCCACAGAAACCTATGACACAATACCTCCCAGATGAATCTTCTCCATAACTTTACCAGGAACTGAAGTGAGACTGACAGGCCTGTAGTTTCCATGTTCCTCCTTCTTACCCTTCTTGAAAATCAGGACAACATTCACCAGCTTCCAGTCAGCTTGGACCTCTCTGGATTCCCAAGACTGCTCAAAAATCATCGAGAGAGGTTGTGGAACGGCATCAGTCAGTTTTTGGGGATTCTGGAATGAATCCCATCAGGCCCTATAGGTTTGTAGGGATCCAGCTGGAGCAACAGATCCCACACAATTTCAGTGTCAGCTGGGAGCTGATCGTTCTTGCAGTCATAGTCCTCCAGTTCAGGGCACTGAGACCCCCTTAGTCCATCATCCGTGTTGAAGACAGAGGCAAAGCAAGCCTTAAACACCTCTGCCTTGTCTCTGTCCCTGTTTGTGAGGAGACCATCCTCATCCTGTAACAGGCCAATGATATTTCTACACTGCCTATTGCTGTTTATGTATTTGAAAAAACTCTTTAAATTGTCCACCCCATTTCTGGCAGCTACAACTTCAGTTCAGCTTTGGTCGCACAGATTTTTTCCCTACAGTGGCAAGCAGTACATCTCAATTCTTCCCACATCACTTGACCTTGCTTCGATTGAGCATACATCTCCCTGTTTTGCCTTATTTCCAAGAGATAGCCAACACCTCTTGAGGCAAATTGAGAGATGCCATGAGTGCTGCTTTCCTCAAGTTTGGCACACCATCCAATTGCTTATCACTGACGAGGCTGGTTTTTTCCCCTTCCCCCATTCAGGTGTGTTTAAAGCCCTGTCAAAGAGCTCCACTAACTCCTGCATGAAAACACTTTTTCCCCTCTGAGATAGGTGCATGCTGCCAGGTGTCAGTAGACCAGGTATTGAGTGGATCATCCCATGGTCAAAAATCCCCAGCTTTTTCCAAATATATCAACCTTGAATTACTATCAAAAGTGTTTCACAGTTTTTTTTCAGCATGAAACCCTAAAGTGAATTTTTCCATTTTTCTGAAGAGACCAGCTGCTGTCAAATGGGAAGGACATTGTAATTTTTAACTGAAAAGTAATTCTATTAATTATACTGGGAAAGTTGTTTGACACATTTTTTTTGTTGTTTTCTCCTCTGCCTACTGCCTAGCAGTTGATAGTTGTTCAGTAATAACAATAAATACACATCTGTAGGCAGCAGGATTACATCAGAAATGAAAGCTCTTTTTTTTCTTCACAGATTAGATCCTGGTTGGAAACCAATAAACAGAAAAAAAATCTACTAAGATATTGTTGGGCTAATTTTCTGTTTCTAATATTGGATAGAAAAAAGGTTGACAAGTTGTTTTCTAAACCAAAATATTTGTTTTGTTATTTTAAAATCTTTTTAAGGCAAATGTTCCAAAGACTTAGGCTGTAGTTACATATTTTTAGCAGCTTTCTGTAGTTAATTTTTGTCATGTTATCAGCACTACCTTCTGTAGTTAATTTGGCTTGCAGAAAGCTGTGATTAATGGGCCTTTGCTATAGCATTAATTTTCAGCCCCAACCCCTCCTTGCCCTTTGGTATTATGTTAATTACTGGAAAAGAACCGTGAAATCATGTATGGCACAGAGCTGTGGCATGGCAAAGAACAACCATCAGAACCTGGGTTCTGAGATGTGTCTGAACAGAAGAATGTATTTGTTCCAAAAGCATCTGATCTGGCTAACAGAACCAAAAATGTAAGGGATTCTGGGGATTAGGCAGTTGTAGTTTGTTCTGGACAAGTGATCCATATTACTACTCTCCTTTGTCAATGGTGATTTTTTTGGTAGTTCTGAAGAAAATTACTGAGTGCTTTTTTTCTGTCCTTGGGAGGAAACTTAATTTGAAAACTATTTCCTCAGTAGATTGTCTTCCTGACCTGACTGCTGTAAGGGCTGTTGGTTCTTGATCCAAAACCAGCTGGAGTCATTGCAGTGAGTTAAGCTTTACATCTACCCTGTTCTTATGGAGAAAATAGTCCTAAAATGGTCAACCTTGGAGAAGTAATTTGCTGTGTTAAAAAAGCCCAACAATGCTACTTAATAATACTGTGAGCCAGTTGCTAGAATAGCAAACAAAATAATTTAGTGATGAGACCAGAATTATTAATTACTACCAAAATAAATATGAACATGACAAGCTTTATTGGAAAACAGAAAGATTTTCTTTACAAGACAAAATATAGTAGTAGCCAAAATTAGACTTGTCTGAAAGCTTTTATTAGATGAATGCCCAGTTCCTCACCTGGTTGTTACCATACATAAAGTAAACAAACTGTTGTCCTGTTTAGATAAATTTTGACACATCTGACAATGGCCATGGGTACATGGTCTGGGTCTGCCAGAAAGTACAGAGCTGCATTTAAAAGTGTGAGCCTCAAAGCCACTTCTGAAATGGATGTTTAGTGTTTGTGAGTTGGTACCCATCCGAGCTTTTAAAAGCAAAACTCATGTGCAGCTTCATTTCTCATCCTGCAGATGCCAGGGTAGCCCAAGGAGGCCCTCTGCTCAAGTCCAGCCTGATTCTCTGGCCAGGGGGACATGCTTTTTTCCCATGGGCATGTTCAAAACACTCTGGCCACATGCTACCCACAAAACCCACTAAGTTGTCATGACCAGTTCAACTAAAGAATACTCAATAAATATTGTGCTGCCTACTGCTCCTTATTAAGGAGCAACGAGAACAGTTATTCAGGCTGTGGGTGATAGGGGTTTCATGACATCCTCCTTCAGAGGGGATCCAGTCCTTGAAAATATCCTGCCCACTAGGCTAAGTGCAAAAGGGGAAAGGTTGGAAGGTCATACTTGTCTCTGCTTTTGAAACTGTTCCTAGAGGTAGAAAAAAGTGCTAGATCCAGCAGAAAAAGATTAAAGAGGGAGAAAGCAGGTGGTGTAACCTGGTCTTCCATGAAGAACTGAAGTTCAGAACAGTGGGCAGGGCCCAGAACTCACCTTTTTTACACACATATGCCCTGCTTGTTGGGCTGGAGAGTCACGCTTATTAGTCCACATGTTACCCCTAAAAGAGGAACTGTCCTTCTGAGGTGTTTGGGTGTAAACTGAACTGCAGGGCTCAAGTTAGTTTTGAGGTTGGCCCAAGGAGTGACGATCCCTAGGTGGAAGGGGCAATGCAGGTATGTCTGGAACTTGGTAAGGCTTGTGACACCCCTAAGTGACATCAACAACAGGTTCACCCACCTCAGCCTCATCAGGAATGGCCTTGTGAGCTGATAAAAGATTGGTGTCACCAGCAGACAGGGGAAGACAAGAGAATAAAGACAAAAAAGTAGATACTGCATTATGAAATGCTGGGACTTCGCATCTTTTCCAGTTTAAGTGCTAGACTTGTCTCTCTGAAGCCAAGAAGTATCATTTCAGTCTCTCCCACTGATGACATAAGGCTGCTGTATGACACATAGCCTTTATAAAGCATCAAACATCTATCAATGTGATAGTTGTTTTTATCACAATGCTCCCAACAAATGGCACATGCTGTTAATATGAATCTATCTTTCAGCAGCAGATATTTCAGGCATTGCTAGTAACATAATCTCATGATGTTGCCCTAATAGAGTATGCTGCAGATCTAAATCTTGCTGGAGTGAATTCTTTCTTTGGTTATTTTCCTGTAGTTCTTGGCTTCAGTGGGACACGTGCCCACATACTGTGAATATGCTCAGCCTTGTTAATCCTTTTCCAGCATTAGGTCTCTGCCAGCCTGTTTGTGGCCTCAGAGAGGCTGGGAGAGCACTGCAGATAATGGCATGGGCTGGGGGGCACTGTGGAGGAAAGGAGGAGCAGCAGCAGGCCAGACCAAGAAATAAAACAGGACAGTAGCAAGGTTGTGGTACTGTTATACACTCCTTAAAAGAGCGTGTAATGCATTTGAGGTGAGATTAAGCAGGGCAGAGGAATCCCAGGGTTCCTTGTACCTCACTCCCAGACATTCTGTGCTGCTCTCGAGGGGCTACTTGTTTTAGTGTTGGCTGCAGGGCACGGTCAAGGGTCACCCATCTCTCTTGGGCAGTTAGCCATATCCCTTTGTAGTGTCCCTACTAACACATCAGCACTGCCAGAGGTCTTGTCTAGGCCCCAAACACTGGTGTTTCTGTCGTTAAAATGTTAGAGCTGGCCTTGGCATGGTTTTGGCTTGGGCTTATTGAAAGTCTCTTGTTCTATTCCTGGTCCTGGTTCAGGAGTTAGCCTGGGCCAGGGCCCATCAAAAAGGTGGTTTGGATACAACCTCCCTATTTTAGAGGCCAGGAGAGTTCAATAAATGCATGCAGCCATGTTATGACAACATTCTTCTGCTCCCAGGGCCAGAGAACGGCCTGGAGCTGCCCAGTTTATTGGTAGGGTTGTAGTCATTGCTCCTGAGAGCCTCCTGCAATGGGGAGGGTCTTGTTTCTTCTACTGGGATGCAAAAATCAGATGAAATAAGACCAAATCAGACACTGATTACATTTTTAAAAAGGATATGTTCTTTGAAAGTTAAATTTTTGCTAATTAAAGAGTAAGAGAGCAAGATTTAGAGGTTAGAAGGACTCAAAGAAAGATAGATCTGGTATATTAGACAATAAAATTTTGCATGTGTTTAAAAAAATTAAGAAAGCTACAGAAAAGTAGAAACAACAGAAAGTCAATGTATAAAAGTCTACGTGTTTGATAAACTTCCAGATTGGATAAATCTGGAAGATCTTGTGGTATTTCAGATCACTTTTAAAAATAATCTCTTGCCAATATTCATATGAACAGGTCTAAAAGTGTTAATGTAGCATTTATTAATTCCTAGTTTTCCTGTATGTACACTGTCTTCAGCCAGTAACCCCACTAATTTAAAAGGAATTGATCTAATATGAAATTGGTGGGGCACATAGTTGAATTGTACAAAATTGCTATACCAAATGAATAACATTTTAGTATTAGAGCTTCATTAAGTCCTCTGCATTTGTTAATCTCACACTCTGTGTAATCTGAATTAAGATCCCTTTCCAGTATATACCTCTGTTCCCCAAGTCCTGTGTGTATATAGCACACAGTTTTATACTTGACTATTTGAAAAAAAAACCCAACCTAAAATGACTTCACTACTGTGGCCTGAGAAAACAGTGTACTTACAGCTGCCTGTGACTATCAGTCAGGAATATTTGTGTTGACAGGTCACTGCTGAATTAATCCAGTTTTTTTGTAAAACCTGACCATGATTTTACTCTGACACTGTTGAAGGTACAGCCATGCAATGGTGTGGCTGTTGTGTTTCTCTCTATTGCAAAATGAACCTCCCAAACTGGAAGCCAGGTAACAATTATAATAGTTTCTTAGAGTTTGAAACTTTGGATAGTGTTTCTAATCTGTCTCTTGCCTTCTTACATCTCCTTGTCCTGGACAGTGGTCCCTGGCTGTGCTCCAGTCTGAGTTGCCACACCTTGTCCTTCTTTCTACCAGTATTCCCTAATCATCTGCCTCAGGCACATCTTTAATTTTTCTCTTCTCTTGGTGTATGTGAAAACTCATGTGATGGATCCTGTGTGTGTTTGTGGGCAACAACACTGTGGGTGTTGAGGCAGCAGAACGGAGAGAGCTGCCAGCATTAAATTGGGGCTGTGAAGGAATCAGCTTCTTGGATTTGAGAGAGAATACACCGCACGCTCTTGGGCTCCCAAGTGGGTTTGATACTGGTTGGTTTATGAGACTTCATGGCAGTGAGCATCTCTGTCATGTGGAGCCACAGAATGAGAAAGGGGACAGGCTGGGCTACAGGGGCACATGGCTGACCCTCAACAAATGTCTTCTCCAGGAGAGCTGATCTCATGCATCTGCATTTTCTGCTCACACCAGCTAACTTGAAACAGAGCCTAGAGGAAGCAACAGCAATTTGCTGATCAGAGTTCAGAGCACATCTTTTCCACGACACCCATGAGACCCCAGTCCCAAGCATTTCAGGGAATAACAGTTTTCCCTTCTGCTTCTGCTCTTCAAATCTGGTAATTCAACATTACATTCTGCCACAGACCTGGATGAGAGCAAAAGTTTAATCACTTCCATACTGCCTCTGCTCCAGTCAAAGGTTTAGCCTGAGCCCATTTGCAAATAAAACAATGAAGAGAAGACTTTGTCTTAATATGATAAGTTGGAGCTGTATATTAAAAAGATAAAAAGTGAGAAGCAGCAAAGCCTGTTCAAAGGCAGGCTGGTAGAACTAGGAAGTATTTTCTTTTTGCAGAAAAAAATAATGCTCAGTCAAACACCTACAGAGTGTAATTGTACATGACAGTCCATGTCAGAGTTCAGCAATGAAAATTGAAGTAAATATTTTTTTTTTCCAAGCTGGAAATCATGCTTCAGCCTAATGAGTAACAGGTTTTGTTTGTTTGTTTGTATTGTGTTTCTGTTGGTAGGGAGGATGTGTTCTTTTGTTCTCACCATTTCATGCTGGCTCTGGTCTCTAATGCTACCATCACATTGACTTTGACAGATTCTGCTGGAAAAACAGACGCATTTTAACTAGTGGTGCCCAAATACCAGCTTTGTGATATGATTCACTTTGTGGAGGTGGAGGAGAATAGTTTGTTTAAATGACTCCTTGGTTTATGCCCAAAGGATGCCTGTTACAGAGGAGGTTTAACCTGTTAAAGCTACACAACCTGTTCTCTTTCTAAATGAGTGTTTTTGGCAGTCTTCACATATATACATATGCTGTATAAATAAACTGAGGTCTGCCTTACACACTCTGAGTTATAACCACATTGTGGTGCTATTAATTGTCTTTGCTTTTGGTTTGATCAGGAGTTTGATTCTCCAGCACAGCCTCAAAAAAACCCCCAAAAAACCCAAAGGCACAGCTTTTTAGAGGAAAACCTTAAAAAATACATTTCTTCCAGAGGTGAGGTGTAAATACTTTTAACTTTAAAAGAAAATCTAATTAAGCACTCAGTGAATGTTGGTTTTAAGACTTATATGTATTCAGGTCCTCTTAGCATCCTGTTTTGCTAATTTAGTGTTCTGGATGATTGAGGAACGGAGAAGACATGTTAGGAATCATATACAGCATGATTATAGTGAACAGGACGTGTTTATTCACTGTTTATTGTAAAGCAAAACATGAAGAGACTTCTGTGAAGGTTATGGGATGGCAAGTTCAAAATAAACAGCACATAGTTACACTGCGGCACTTATAATCTTGAAAGTTTATGTGAATTTAGGAAACCAATTTGAAGAATTCATGGAAAAAGGGTACTCAAAGGATAATAACATGAAGAAATTATCTCTGTCTTAGGAAGTCCTTATGCCTCTGATTACTGGCAGCAGGAAAGCAATGCCAAGAAAGGCATCAAGAATTGTTTCCTTTATTGTTCTGAACTTTCTTAGTCATCCTCTACTGCTCACAGACCCAGATTAATTTTTGTGCTCTTTTTGCAAAATGAAGACAGTAGGCACAGTAGTGAATATAAACTGGTGTTAAAGCTCCATCAGGTAGATCATAAATTTGGGGTACTAACATTGCAAATTTCATGTTACATCTTATGAGCAGTTTGTTCACACAAAATTTGCAAGCTGAATTTTCTTCTTTTATGTTTCTCTGTAACTTTGCATTGATACCAAATTACTCCACATCTTTTTAAGTAAGCTGATTTCCAATACTATTTTATTGTTAAAATAGATACCTTGAGAGATTAATCACTTTGGAATTCAAGCAAAGGTGAATGATGCTCTCTATGGTTTATGATATTATAGTAACTGATCACATGAAAAAAAGAACATTATATATATAGGTGCAATTGGTTTGCTTTGATTCTTATTTCTTAATGTCATTTGCAGGAGAAATTGGTTTTTTTTTGAGTTTAAAGAATAAAGATAACATTCTACAAAAATGGATGCTGAGTAAATATTATAAGGTTTCACAATGTCTTTAAGTTCAATTATTTTAAGCAGTGTACAAAAGGTCTAACTTTCAGCAAGTCTTGAACTATAGTCTTGAATATAGTCTTGAACTATATAGCTGAATATAGTCTTGAATAGTTGAATATAGTCTTGAACTATATACTTGAATATAGTCTTGAACTATAGTCTTGAATATAGTAATGGATCCTATATATCCCTTACCTGGCACACACATACACATATATAAAACTATGTAAGCACACAGAGATATTTTTTATATCTACACTAAATATTTATGAATAGTATAGAAATTGCACATAAATTGCAAACATGAAAAGAAAAAAAAAAATCTCGTATCGAAGAAGGACAGTGACACTTTCTTCTTATCATGCAACTGAGTTTTAAAATAAAATTATACAGTGTCAATACCTATCCTCAATATAATATTCATCTGTTGACTTTTTTTACCATAACAAAAGTCATATCGAAAAGAAAGTTGTCCCAGTCTCTTAACTTTGTCACTACTTCTTTTGACAGATTTGTTATTACAGTTTGTAGCAAAAAACTATTAGTCTTTGGGTCTTATAATGGGAAATGTGTCTGTTAATATGGCAAGTTATATTTGGAGACAGCATGTGCAATACTAAATGCCAGAACACCAATATGACCCATCTGCCCAATATGTAAAGCATAATAACACCATTATGAAGTGATGATATGTTTACATACCCTTGTAACAGGATTAAAGTTTTCTTAATTGTCTCCTGCTTGAACCTAATGTAATGTTTTTGGTGTGTCCTATAGAATAATATTGAAAGAATGAACAAATCAGTGGCGGAACCTTCTGAGATTTGCCTAATTACAACTCAAATTGTTCCCATATTGGAAATTACATGCATATAATGCCTTTTGGGGCACAGAGTAGAAGAAGCATATGAAGGTCAGCCAACAGTATTCTGCAATGAGTTCTGTCTTCATGAACTTTTAAAATGTCTTTTTCATGCAATGAGACACATTAATTTACTAGAAACAGATTTCAGAATTGTTTTATCCAATTTTGGAAGGCTTATTTCTGCAATTCCCATAAACCTGCTGAGGAAAACACAAATTGCAGTTGCCCTGAATTTAGTTAAATCACCACAAATAGAAATCACTCAGCTAGGTCATGCGTAGGATTAAGATGCTGCTGCTGCACTTCAGGTACGTGGTTCATTTTGAAAGATTCTCAAGAGTTTTACAAACTTTCAAGCAGATCTTGACCCATGCATCATTCAAAACAGCCCTGTGACATGCAGGGGGGTCTTGGATAGGTCAAGAAGTACCAGCTGCATCCAAGTGTTCCCATGACACTATTCATGTTTGTGATAGGTGAACATATCGTAGTTTTTCTTTTTATTCCACTTCAGCCTTTTTACATACAGCTGCTTGTTAACCAACATGACTTCTTGCTAGCCTGGAAGTGCTGGCCTCACTGAGCAGAACTGCATGTCTGAGGGCAGAGAGATACTTGCAGAATGACTAAGTCTTTGGGGAATGTCTTAAAGATCAGTAAGGTCTTCCTGAGCTATTGATAATGGCTGGTGTTTTGGGAGACGTGGATGATGCTTGATTGAGTTGATTACTTCAGGTCAAAAAAATCCCTTTGCAATCTGCTTTAATGAGTGCACTGTAGAGTTTTAAAACGGTATTATGCAATAATTCCATACATTGAAAAACACATAAGTCATTAAAATATGTTTTCTGCTATGTATTACTCTAAGAAATGTTCTAGCATCAGTATTCTCATAAAATCCCAGTTTCATCAGTGCTTGTTGGTGTTGCCAAGCACTTGAGGACTTACATATTAGGAACAGGACACATACCACCCTGCAACCGTAAAACTAAACAACATATACAAGTGTTGTTTATTTGTTAGTTTTTTAAATAAAATATAGCTGCTTGAAAGGTGAGATGCCTGCTTCTGAAGTAAGACAATGCAAAGAAAAGGAGTAGGTATAGTCCATGATGGATATGGGTCAGAAAAGCATCTAGATCCTGTTATAGAATCTGTCTGTGACATCCTCTGTGGTGATACAGTAAATGTACTACAGCTTGGAATCTTTTGCTTTCAAATGTGAGTTTTGGCATCAGGTTGGTTCACTGGTAGCCTTTTTCCTTCAAGAATCAATGCTGAAACCCATTCTAACTGGAAAAAAAAAAGGAAAAAAATGCCATTTGGCAGTGCTCCATGACCTTGATTTGCTCTGCTTGCAAGGTACAAATGGGAGCTGAGATTTTTTTTTTTTTTAATGTAACTTTTTTTTTTTTTTTCCAGTTCACTGGAAATTTAGGACTAAGAGAGCCAAGTCATACTCCTTGCATGGGTGAGAAGGGAAAAGAAATTGTAATTTTTCAGGGTGAACAGCATATTTAACATGTTGTGATAGACTCGTACCTGCATATCTTGTGACCACTGTGCACCAGGGATTTTCATATTGTGCCATTACCATACAGCAGATGGGTGTAACATGAACTGGTGCTAGAGCAGAGGCTCAAACCTGGAGGCTATCACTATCAAAGATTTGTTTCTCATGTTGCTATGCAGAAGCAGCAGTTTAAACTTCTTAGTCTACTTCTTATTCTACTTTGCAGCTTTACAGAGCTTTGGAGCCTTGCAAATGTTTAGGTTTTGTCTTGACCTACCCTAGCAGGGATAAGTGGGCAGGGAGTTCGTGCTCCTACCCTCAGCACAAGTGTGGATAGCATTAGGGTTTGGACTTGGTCGCATGACAGGACTGCAGCCAGACTCCCTGGGGTCCTCTGGATGTTTTGTGTTGGACCTGTAGTGCAGTCTGACTCTCAAGCCAGCATATCTGGGCCCATCACATCAGTGTAGCCGGTGCTATCAGACACGAAGCACTGGCATGGAGTCTCCAGTGTCATTCTTTTCCCTGTTCTTGGCCACACAAAGCAATCAGTCGTGTTCAGGACATGAACACCTCCACGTTGCTTCAGTTCATGGGGGTTAGTTCAGCCCCATTGCTTGTTACCAGCAAAAGCAAGATGACTTCTTGCTGCCTCATCCATGGCACTAATTTGGGTTTAAAAGGTCTGGATATGTTGCCTGCAGGGCAGATATAAACGTTTCCAACAGGGACAATTTTCTTAGGTAATGTTCTTTTTTTCTGGAGAATTTTTATGTACAATTTTGCCCTTAATGAACCTTGTAGCTGCAACAAACATTGGCAGTTTAGTGGGTGTAATCTCAGATAATCAGCTTTATTAGCAGAATCAGATCTCACAGCTCCCTTTGGCTTGGTTCAATGCAAAGGAACATTAACAATTTAAGTTTAGTCTGAGTTAGTTGCTTAGGTGGGGATTGCCAAGTTTATGTGCATGCTTCTGTGTAATTATAATTATGAAAATTGCTCTTTAGGTTGTGAAATGGTGGAGCCTTCAGGCTTTTTAAATTAAGAGGCTGTCAAATATGTATGCTGTTCCAATGTACAGGTCTATGGCATTTAAAAAAATAAATTCTTTTAAATGTAGGAATCCAAAGCTCTTGCTGTACAATTATGTTATGATTAAAATAATATTCACATGAATTATGGTAATTCCAGTTAAGAAACACTAAAGGGAATTAAAGATAAATTATTGTAACAAGTTGCATTTACTTTGATGGCATTACTCATTTACAAAGGAACTCCTTTGTTGTCCATCACCACAGTATGAGAGAATGAAATCCTCAGCATAGTGTAGGTAGCATTTATGGTTCACACTTAGAATTATACATGGAAGAGAGATATCTTTAATCTAAACTAGTTGCTTGGGACCCTTAGAGGGAGAAATTCCCAGTAGAATATTCAGCCTTTTGGCTGATATGATTTTAAAGAAATGATGCCAAGCTTCCACAACATGATGTTTTGACTGATTCTTTTGTGAATGGAGATGAAGTTGGCACAAAGTGTTCATTACCAATACCAGGATCATCAGTGCCTTTGAAATATTTCAATCAGGAATAAACTTGATCCACAGAAGAACAGGCAATGGGGTCTAACAGCCTGTGTTATTCAGCAGGCTGGAGGGAGAATCTCTATAGTCCTTTAAGGACTCAAAGTCTATGAGTAGAAGTGTATTAAAAGTAACTTTTTTGGACGTGTAAAATGCATGTTTTCGTAGTTACAGGCTAATTTCCATACATGTTTTTCATTAAGCAAAAAAGAGTCATCTTCCTTTCTCCCTCAGTAAAGTTGTCTGTAGAACAACATGAAAAATATAGAAAAAAAATCTAAATAGCAAAAGGGTTGAAGATGGTGAGCTGAAGTTCTGAACACTGGGAGTCTACAGGGAAATCTGAAATATGCAGTCTTGAAAGGCCATGAATCTATTCTAATTAACAAAGGCCAGGACCGTGCACTAATGTAAGTTAGTTACAGCCCACTGCATCCAGCCACAGCAACACCTGTCTTCAATACAGAGAAAAAATAATTGCCGTGAGGGACTTCAGTCCAGGATGCAATGATGGAAGCTTCGCTTCATGCAGAGGGTAGTAAAGCTTCTAAAAATGATGGATGATAGACGATGGTTTTCTAACACAAAACATACTGGGTTTGACAATGAGTAATTTTATTTTGGATCTTGTTCTGATGGATATAGATGAATTAAACGCCGTGCAGCAGCCTTTAATGGCTATGGGTCTGATGATCACAATCTGATTGCAAGTAATATGTAACTTATACTTAATATATTAAAAGAGAACAGTCCCAACAACTAGCACATTTGTGAAAGTTAGGGAGAAGTGATGAATAAATTTGCCTCTGAGGAAAATTGGAGATGGAAAAATCTGAATGAAAGCAGGGAGTTCCACAGCAAGAGTTTATTGTTTGGCTAGTAAGTCTGGATTCCACATTCAGAGGATGTAACTTGCTGAAATAAATTCTGGTCCAGTGGAAAAATAAGGCTATAATCACCCCCAAATATCTGATGTGGAGGAAAAAGTTCAGAGATAGTTGAAAACAACCTGTATAAACTAGAAATTGTGGTATTGTTAAGGGAAATGAAACCTCATTGCTAAGAGAAAGAAAACCTATTACAAAATCCCTAGTTGCAGGATAGGGATAAGGATATTAGGAGCAGAAGAAACTTTTGAGAGGAGGTTGGCTTACTTTTAGAGAAACCAGACAAAACTGACAGTGATGGAGTAAAAAATACAGAAGTAAGAAGGATTTCTCATCTCCATTTGGAAATATATACTGTGACATACTTTATCACCTTCCTAACTCATCAGCACTGGAGGAAAACAATAGAGATATGCTAGGGATAAACATTTTTATATCATCTGTCTTGGCTAACTTGCACTTAATAATATTGAAAGAGTTGGCTGAGGACATCTCTGCTTCACAGATGTTCATTTTTAATAAGTCCCGAAATCTTGGGGAACCTCCAGAACAGAGGAAGAATTGCAGTATTGTGCCAGGAAACAAACGGCAGAAGTGAGCTGATTCAGACAGCTGTAGGCTGGTTTACCTGGCATCACCTTCCCTTCAAATAATGATCAGTCTGGTATAGAATTAAATTGATAAGAAATTAATTTTCCCATGAATGTAACCAAAGTCTGAACAAAAGATTTAGGTAAATAAGTGGTGTTTACTTTTTGGAATGACAAATTAAATTGATTTTAGTAACAGCACAGGCAGTGCATTATGGACTGTTTTAATCTGTACCAAGTGTTATTCTGACTAAGGGATCAGCACTACATGATCTCAAGAAGGTAAACTTGAGAGTCTATTGTGATTCACCTGACAAAATCTTAAAAGACTTGTCAGTAGGTACCTTCATTAAATAGAAATGCTTTCAGTAGAGCTACAGAATGGTAGCTTCTGGCTTCAAAGCTGTGTAAATTTTCCCTCAATTGTGTGGAAGTAAGTGAGGATCTATCCCTGTGAACATTTGTGAAGGACACAAATACTGTCAAAGTGATTTCTTATGATGATTACAGAAGGTAATCCAGATCCTTTGGTCCAAAAAAAAAAAAAAAAAAGAATCTGTTTAACTGAGCCAGAGATAGTAAGATATTTTTTTCTCTTTGTTCTGTTCTTCTTAGTACCAACCTATTGTTTCTGAAAAGAAAGGTGATGAGTTGGATATTTTGGAAAAAAAACATGACAAAAAACCCCAAGTCATAACAATGCTGGAGAAAAAAAGACTTTTGGTGATAGGATTAAAGTAAAAGAGCAGGGGCTTTTATAAAAAATAAAAAAGTTCAAGTGGGATGGGAACATTTAACAATAGATTTTTTTTTATTGGAAAAAGCTGCTTTGTGGAATCAAAGCTCTGTTAATTTTTCTTTCACTTGACTGATTTTTTTTTTTATTTGGCAGAATGTTCAGAAAGGTATTTTGAAACTGTTCATATAATACATATGAATATTTTTGAAACCGTGAAGGCCATTTTTATACTTTAAAATGGCTCATTTTTCTAAAATATAAGCTAATTATCATAATAGGCAGTTATAAAAACAGAAAACAGTATATTCTTCCTATTTGAGGATCCAGAAGTCCAAAGAATTACGAAAATCTTAGTGTTCTCAGAATTTCATGGGTGAGCATTTTCAATATCTTAGATGGGAAAGATAGCTGTTTTGGGGGAAAAAAAGTAGATCAGAAAAGCATTGTTCTATTACGTAAGAGAGAAATTACTTGATTATAGAAACAAATAATTTCAAACAGGAATAGAATACTATGAGACAAAGATATTTACACAACAAAAAGCTGATCTTGTACAATGCGGCTATAGTAGTATAACTTATTATTTCTATATTGAATGCGGTAATTTCTAAGACTAAAGTTTGGCTTCTGGAAAGATAGTCAGTTTTGAGTCCATAGCTTCAAGAGGGAGTATTCCGTAATTTTCCTTGGTAGATAATTTCAATGATCTCTGACTCATACTTTCTGCGAGGTGCAGTTTTCTTCTGCTTTGAAAACATCTGCCTCTTGCATTCTGCTGTTGACTCTTCCTATGAAGTTATCATGTTGAAGTAGTCCTTTAAACCCTGCTGGTTTCCTTCACCACATACATTTTTATTTATCATAGTCAAGTTGCCCCTTCAACTAGCTATGCCACACAAGGAGGCAATCAAAACTGAAAAGAAGACATTATGCCTAAATCAAAGACCCAAGTCCAGATTTTGCCTAAAGAGAAATTTTATTTGAAAGCTGATACTTCTGTTCCAGCTCTCAAAAATATAGATTCATAGGAAATAAAGCTGTGCATGATAGACCCCCAGGGTTCATCTTCTACTGTGGCTCAGGGCAGAGTCAACTAAACTTAATGTCATTCCTGCCAGGTGCTTACCTAACCTGCTTTTAAAATCCTCCAGGGATCCTACAGTTTCCTTAGAAAATCGACTCCACTGCTTCATTACCCTATTATTATTAGGAAATTTTCCATAATATCTGATGAGAGTCTTCCTCAATGCTGTTAAAGTCCTTTACTTTTCACTCTTGAAGACAAGGAGAGCAGATTATTACTGTCCTCTTGCTTCGGATGTTCCTCTATCTGAAATTGGTAATTTCTTCAACCTTCCCTATACTAAATAATGATAGACTTCATTTTCCTCAGAGTGCTCTGAACTAGTGCACTAGCTAAAGTCTTGCTAAGGCTGACTGGACTACTGCTTAAATTTTAAATGTATTCCTACCGATACATGACATTTCAGAACGTGTTCATTCAGACAGTGACCACTGTTCTTAAACACAGAAAGTATGATCTCTTCAGAATGTTCATTTGACTCTGTTGGAGAACATTTAAATTATACTGTACACATTTCCAGAGGTACGTGCCTTTAGAGCTTAGCGATATCACAAAGTGTAGTTCAGACCTGTCTGCCCAGCTTTCCTTCTCTGTTGAAGTCTGATGTGATAGTAACCTTGTTTTTTGGAAACATATTTTTTGCATTTGAAAATGTCTGTCACAGTTTGGAGCATCTTGCTAGATTACATCACAGTGGCATGCAACACACAGGAAATCTGAAAAATATGCTGCATTAAACTGCCCTTAAGGAAACTGTGGTATTCAAAATAGAATATGTTTTAAATCTTACGTTCTTGTTTGTACAACTGGCCTATGCTACATAAGCCCCATTAAAACTTGTAGGTTGCGTGTAGTAACCAAATATCCTGGTGGTTTTGGGTAAATTCACTCACATTACCATATGCTTTGTTTTGAGGTGAGGGGAGCTGGAGAGGTTGGAGTTTTAACCTGAAAAGAGTTATTTGCCAAACTGTCTGATTGATAATGGAACTGGGATACAAAAGAATGAGACATTTATCATCTGAACTCAACTCAATTTAGCGAGACTTTATTGACACCAGAACTTCTCTAAGATATGCCAAGGAATGTTAATCACTGTGCTATCTGTCAAGAGGAAAGGGATAACTCAGTATAGAAAGAGTCCTTTACTAGAGTGAAGATAAATATAAATGTAGATAAAAGCAGTATTCTTTGTTATGTGCAGCAGGGTCTGCACCCTTTATGAAATTTTACTTGTTGTTGCCAAGTGGTTGATTGTACTTGTTTTAAATCATAATTTCATCACATATCCTTCTTCAGAAAATATTGAGAAGACACTGTGAATCCCACATGATTTCAGACTTCAGCAGTAGACAGCTACGTCCAGCTTGTCACCCTCCACCCATTTAGCCTCAAGGGAGAAAAAGAGATACCTTTCTCCTGCTTTGCCTCTCCTTACCCTCTCCTCCTTCTCCACTGCTCTCACCTGCACTCCCCCCATTTTCATAATATGAATGTGCTTAAAAGGTACCTTGGTTGGACTGCAGTACATCACATTTCTTTAAGGGGAGAGCAGCCTCTCTCCCACAGTGACTCTCCTAAAGCCATTCTGGTCTCTTTCAGGGCCCTAAATTCTTATAATGTGAATAGCAAAAGTCAAAATAACACCCAAACAAAACCAGACAAGAAATAGAAAGGTTACTATTTTGTATTCTTTTCTTTTGAAACTAGCACACTGAGCAGGTTGGGTTAGTTTCAATCATTTTTTGTTTCTCATTCTTTAGGAGAGAAGTGGACTGTGGCCAGGTTTTCCTATCACAGCCCATCTGTGTTATGTGCTAGGGAGACAAAAGAAAAGATTAAAGATGTTACTGCGTAAAATGCTTTATATTTTGGGGGTAGGGAGCAGAGGAGCTAGGTAAGATAGAAAATTATTTCCAGTTGAAGACTGTACTTAAAAATTATTATCATCTTTTGTTGGTTTCAGTTGTCTGGGGAGTTTGAGATGAATGATGCTACAAATATCTGATCAGATGTGTCAGAATTAATTTCTGCTTTCCATAATTTTTTTATAAAGCTTGCTCCGGTTGAACTTTGTGCTGCTTTCCTTTGGAAATAAATTTTAAAGCGGCTTGACATGAAGGTGTAAGTATGGAAAAATGGAGAATAAATGTTCACATAGTACTAAATATGTATGTACTAGAAAATGAAATTTCACTCATCAAAGGAAAAGCTTGACCAATGTGTCAATCCATCGTTTTCCCAAATGCTCCAGAGTCCTTAAATGCAAATCAGCAGCCCAAAGATATATTAAAAAGATATTATTCAAGTTGTAATGTCAAATACTCAAGCGCTTGGAAATTGCTTGCCCATGCAATGAGAATTAAAATCTCATGTGCACATGATGCTGTCACTAATTACATGATCCAGCGTTTTGCCTCAGTGGGACCTTTGCCACTTTAAGGGGAGGGAATGGATGTTAGTGACTTAGGGAACAATTATTCCTTATAATATGGCTAAGTATCTGTTTAAAATATGAAGTCAGAATCATTTATTTCCCCATGGTATTTTCTGTCCTGTCCATGACTTTAAAATCTGGGGCTTTATATGTCCAGAATTCATGAGAGTAAATCAACATCCCCATATCTAATTCTGGTACAAAGCAGAATTATCACAAAAGCTTTGAGGCACTGAGGTAAAAGTTTATATGCCAAAATTTAAATGCCAAATCTGAACTACCCTGAATCTGATTAATTGCAGAGTTCAGCCTTGTATATGACACCATATGCTCAAAATATAGATCTTGTCTTTATTGACAGTTGTGAATCATCACCAGTTACTAAAATGATTTGGGCACTCAAAAAATGAAGACTGCACTAACAGCAACTAACAGCCTGGGTAAAGCTTGCAATACATGGCTTGCCTTCTGCAGCAGATATAGGGCCAAAATATTCTGCAGGACAGTAAAAAAAAAATAAAAATCTAAGAGTGGTAATGTTGGTGAGAACAAAGGTTGTCTTAATCCTACTTCTTGTATACAGGATAAGGGGGTCATGGAGGATGGAGATTTCCAAGCTAGTTGTATTAAAAGTGCGGCTGATTTTTGCTAAGTATAGTGCAGACTGTTTCCTGAATCTTATTTTTTGACCATTTCTGTTTCTTTGAGAGGGCAAAATCACACACCTAATATACAGAGATCTCTTTTATGCCAGATTTCAAGTTTCTTAAATGAAAAAAGGAAAAAAGAAAGAGATATGTCGGATACTTTTGCCCTTATTTTCATTTTCCAGAATTGCTACCATATTAGCTGAAAATCAAAGTAAGTTTGTGATGGACACATATTACACAGAATGAGCAATCAAAACTTAAGCTATAGTTGAGGGCCACTGAACAGGGAATTAAAAATGGGAAATCTGGGGCAAGTTTCTTAATAGGCTATGTCACCAGACATAAAACTGTTTATGTTCTAATACAAAACTGACTCTGACAATGGATGCCCCTCCTTTGAGTTTGCTCATTTTTATTATTCATTTAGTTTCAAATTCTGTGACTTTCCCACTGCTATATAACACATTTGCCTAATCAACTGTGCCATCACAGCACTTTACTTAAATGGAAAAGTGTCACCATGCTTTGCCCTTGAGAAAACTGAGCCACGTATGGGCTAGAATGAAACACTGAGTCAAGATGGGAATTTAGATTAGATTCCCCAGCAGTCACTCTTTTTCTTGCACATCTGCCTCCTCCAACAATATCAAGTGTGTGAAGGTTTTGTGTTCACACCTGTATTCCAAAATGCCTCTTGGGGAATATACATGGCTAGTTGTAGGGCTTGTAGATTAATTTCTGGTTGTGAGTCGATGGTTGGTTTTGACATGTAAAAAACTAAGTTATATTGGTTCTCCCGACCTGAGACACCACATTTTATGCTGTTACACTATTAGAGATCAACAGGATGTTCCAGAGGGCACTGAGTGTTTTCAATAAGCCTTGACGCAGGAGCTCCTGAAATGGGTGGTATGAGATCTATGATACAAAGAACATTTGGTTTGAAATTTTGAGAACTGAAATAGTCTTTCTTGACAGTTCCTATTGGGTTATCTGAAACGTAACAAGTAAATTGTTTCTTTTGAGTTTAACCCTCAATAATGTAACTGGGTCTGCTAGGAAATTTTGCAGGGCATGGAGAAATGGAAGGCTTAAGTCAGCCCAAAAAAAGAGAAAACTGAAGTGAAACTTTACCAGAACTCATGTATTTAACCATGTGTTCATGATCAGCATGATTAGATCTACAGATGTCACTGGAACTACTCACAAGCTTAAAGCCAAACTGATGCTTAAACATTTGACAGTCTAGGGCATTCTGCACAAGATCAGAAGTTATGATAAAACAGAAGAAATGAGATTAGACAGGTGACTTTAGAGTGTGAATGGCAGGTGTTTCAGAATGCAAAACAAGGTAAGAAATTCATGAGCAGTAATGAACAACAATTTACATGAATGCTTATTGCTTAGTAGAAAATGGATTAGTTTCTAAAGGTTTTATTTATCTTCTACAGTTAAAATTTTTGAGGCTCTACTTTTTACTCAGAAAGATACTCCTAAAAGGTTTCCTCTTTTATTCTGCTTATTTTAGTGAGAAAACTCCCCCCCTCCATAATTATCTTAATTACATTTCAGTATAAATAATGGGGACAATTAATATCACTGGCAATATTTCCAGTTAATCACCAGATTTAATATCAATTTTCTCTGAAATTTTAGCTATTTCAAAAGAAAATACCCTTATTTCCAAACTCCTCCATCTTCATTTTCACTCTTTTAACAGAATACTTTTAATGATGGCTTCAGTACAGTTGAAAAATTAAGTTGCTGACTCTCAGAAATGCTGAGATGGAAAATTAGTCCTTCCTTTTGGGTTTCAAAGGAAGTTAAACATTGATCTTTAGTGTCATTTAAACATGATGGATTCAGTTTTAGTGTCGAAAGCTTGCGTACATCAATCTTCTGTCAGTGACTGTGAAGCCCAACAGAGTGTACCTCAGCCATCCTGGCATGTGAAATTCCTGAGAGCTGCAACTCAGATCTTGCAGTTAAACAGATACATTTTTGCATAAAGCTGAAGAATACTAACAGGTGTTAGTATTGAAAATTTGCATTTTTGCTGGTCTACCATTTCCAGTGTCCTGCTTCTTTAGCTCTTCCTTCAGTTGTCTCCTATTCCTCCATAGTAGCACTGGTACTGTCATATTTTTCTACCATGAGCTGGGACCATGGGAAAGCCAAAACTACTGTCTGCAGCTGCAGAGAGTCAGGGTCAGTATGGGTCCTAGGAGGCACAGTTTTTCTGGTTATATCTGCTGGAGCTGGACAAATGAATCATGGTACATTCTCTGGCACTAAATTCAGCTGGTATCATATAGCTTGTGTGCATACACTTAAACTTGCTGAATTTCCCCCAAAATGGAGTGGCTGCCTCCAAACTGCCTGTGAGGAATGGTTCTTGGCTATGCTGATCCCGAACCACGCTGGCGTGATGTCACAGAGAATCTTATGTGGCACAGGCCTAAAGTCTGCCAGGAGGCGCTGTCAATGGTTAGCAGTGTGAAGGATGTCTACCAGACTGTGTACTGGCCCTGTTGAGTTTATTGATGTAGATAGTGCCTCTGCAGCTCATCTGGAGTTGTGAAATCTGGGCATCAAGCACCGTCCTCACATGTCCTAGGAAAGCAATGTTGCCTGTCCCTGACATGCAGCTGATGGAAGGAAAATGCAGGGGGAATCATCAATTCTCTTCACACATGCCCTAGGATGACCTCTCAGTCAGGCATACTTAATCTTTCACACTATGATAGGAAGATTGTTGTCTAAATAGGATGAGCATGTGCAGCTCCATAGCCTTCACCTGTACTGGTGATAAGTCAAACCCTGTGGTACCCTACGTTAGTTGCCTGAATGTTAAGCCCATGCCTGACTGTGAAAGAGTTTCTAAAAATGAAGGATCCTCTGAAGATCTCCTTTAAAGGCCTGTATCTCATACCAGGCTGACAATAATGCAACTGCACGGGTCTTAGAATAGAACTTTGTTCATCTTCCTTATTGAGTGTGGGCTGCTGGCTGCAGGGGAAAGCTTTTTGGTGCTGGGTAACCATTCAGCATAATGGCTTTTATGAATTTCACTGGTATGTACTGTAATAACATTAATCATGATGAACTCATTTGGCACTAATAGGAATGTCATATGTACTTGTATAAGAATATTCACTGTAGTTCATCATTAATTAACTGGGCTATTATTTTAAAGTGTTACCAGACATGGTATGTAAAAATGGTTTACTTTGCAATCTCCTAGTGTTGAAATCATGTAGGCTCTTTTGCTATGGTTTATGTCAGAGAAAATCACAACAGAAAGAGTAAAGAATCCAAGACTAAGATAATACATTTCAGCTGTATAACCTTTGGAGACAAGAATGTAGGACCTGCCATATAGACCAAGTGCTATGAATGTAGTGGCCTATCTAGTCTGGTCTCCTGTTTCTCAACATGTCCTGTGCCAGTTAATTCAGGTATAAAAGAGAAAGAACACAAACAGGGAATTATATTCTGAAAACCAGAAATTTAGTATATTCTACTAAAGTGTATACTATTAAGTACTAAGTTTACATGATAGTCTTCTGTAAGGATCAATTGCTTTTATTTGACTATACAGATAAATAGTATCAACTGTTTCTTCTTTTCCTATTACTTCACTATCATGCTTAAAAAATTCTAGAGAAACCACTTCTGATTTAGGGAGAGGAAAAATAAAGAAATAGGCCTGTAAGGAACTGCTGGCTTCTGATGCCTTGTCCCCTAATAGTCTATCCAACCTTTCTTAAGTGGATCAAGCTTCAACCTGGAATTAGCTAGGTTTCTTGCTACTGGAAGACTGTTGCAGAACCCCAGCCCAGTTACAAAACTACTTGCCAGATGTAATACTATTTGCTGCTAATTATTTCTTGTGCTAACCCTGACTTTCAGGTCAAATAGTACTTATTACTCTCTGTATTTACTCTTTTGATATATTTATGGAGCAGGCCTTTCAAACTTTATTTGCTAGACTAAACAAACTAAGTCTTTTGATTTACTCCCATAAAAAATGTTCTCCTATTCCTCCTAATGTCCTAATGACTCACCTTTACTCTCTTCTACAGTCGTAAGTTACCTGTCAAGAACTGAAAGTGGTTTTGGGTCAGTGGGACTGTAGACAGTACAGCAAATGTCCTGATGCTGCTTTTGACCATGGTGTTTATGTTTCCGCATCCTTACAGGAAATACCTCTCCCTCTGCATCCTAGATCTTTAATATTTCCATGGTACAATTCATTCAGATCTTTTTCATCCTTATCATTTCCAACCCATAGGCCTACAGCTTCAAGCAAGTGATTTAGTTACACAGCTGTAACAGCTGTAATCATGCTGATGGCTTTAAGTTGTTTCTAGGAACCAGAAACTAATTTAGAGTCTACAAGGGTTTTTTTAAGTGAATGAAGAGAAGTTGTAGCCTCACATGTTGATTCAGAGTCCCAGCTTGGACAGTTAACCTGAGTTAACCAAGAGTTTCACCCTCATGTGTGCGTGACTAAAACGTACTACTGCTAACTTTCATCCTTTTTCTACTACTCCTCAGAATCACCTGTTAGGAAAGTCTATATTGGTGAAATCCTCAGATCTGTCACCAGCAACTCAAAGGCAGCTTTCAGGTAGACAGAATCATAGAATCATAGAATAAAATGGGTTGGAAGAGACCTCTGAGATCAAGTCCAACCCTTGATCCGACCTCACTGTGATTACTAGATCATGGCACTCAGTGCCACATCCAGCCTCGTTTTAAAAACCTCCAAGGATGGTGAATCCACCACCTCCCTAGGCAGGCCATTCCAATGCCTGATCACTCTCTCTTTAAAGAACTTCTTTCTAATATCCAACCTAAACCTCCCCTGACAGAGCTTAAGCCCATGCCCTCTTGTCCTATTGCTGATTGCCTGGGAGAAGAGACCGATCCCCACCTGGCTATAACCTCCCTTCAGGTAGTTGTAGAGAGTGATGAGGTCACCTCTAAGCCTCCTCCAGACTAAACAACCCCAGCTCCCTCAGCCTCTCCTCATAGGACTTGTGCTCAAGTCCCTTCACCAGCCTGGTTGCTCTTCTCTGGACCCGCTCCAGCACCTCAATGTCTTTCCTGAACTGAGGGGCCCAGAGCTGAACACAATACTCAAGGTGTGGCCTCACCAACACAGAGTACAGGGAAAGGATCACTTCCCTGCTCCTGCTGGCCACACTGTTCCTGATCCAGGCCAGGATGCCATTGGCCTTCTTGGCTACCTGGGCACACTCTGGCTCATGTTCAGCTTCCTGTCAGTCAGCATCCCAGATCCCTTTCCACCTGGCTGCTTTCCAGATAATGACAATTAAAAATAAAACAGGTTGCAAGACTTATCTTTGAGAAACTTCAGTGGAAGAATAAGACTGCCAGCTCCGCTCCTCACAGATATAATCAAGTACCCAGATAAAAATTACCAAAATCTCTGTTTTCTCTGTTATAACTAATAATCTGCAGTGTGGTCCTATTTGTTGTTGCTGTTGTTGTTGTTTGTTTGTTTGTGTGAAAACTAAATAGATTAGTTCACAAACTTTCCCTTAGTAATAAATTATTTATTTGATAATCAAAGAGATGAGTTTTTCCTGTAATAACCTGATTCAGAAACACCCACATGCATTTCAGTCTGTCCTTCAGCTTCTGTCCTATGCTTTCATATATTTTTTTATTCATAATTAATCTTTGTTGTGATACAGTTTCAGAGAGGTACAAAAATTGACTGAAAAATATAACATAATCTATTCACTTCTGCTTTTCTCATAGCTTTAATTAGCTTCAACTCTGGTCTTCAAATCTCTCTCATTGATCTTTGTAATTTCCAGGAATACAGTGGCCTTGCGTTAAGTGCCAAAGCCTTGAAGAGTTACGTGATGTCATGAGATGAAAATTCTGCCATACTGAACTGATGACTTATTCTAATAAAAGAATATCTTCTCATAGCACAGTTTTTCTCCATTGTGGATTCTTTAATTGCAAAGAGAATTTCAGGGACAAAGCCTCATCACAGATATAAAAAGTCCTTCAGAAGAAAATGATGTCTAGGGACGAAGAGACTAAAGGTGTTTTTAATCTCAAATGCTCTGTTTAATTCAGCACTTACACTGAAATTTATCATTTTTCTAATTTTTTTTCATAGATCTAATTGCAATACCAGAACAGCAGGGTTTAAAATTGCCCTTCATTTGAGTTAATAAATTAAAATGATACATACAGGCATGAAGAAAATTCCTTTGGAATAACCATTTGATTTTTTCTATAGGTTTGCAAGAATAAAACCAGAAATAGGATCATTTTTTCTCATTCCACACTCACTACTGATTCTAAAGGATCAACAAACTTAAGATAAATGTAAAGCTAAAATTGCTTTGCTAGATTTATGCACTGAGTAAAAGGATTGTTTATTCCCGTGAACCACTGAGTGAAAGGATTGTTTATCCCTATGAACCAGGTGGTCCTGATATAAACTCCAAGAAATAAATATACTGATAAGTGAATTGAAGCAAAACACTTCAACAAACAATGAGTAGTAACTCAATTTGAAGCTGCCTTGTGGTGTGTTCCAAAGTTTGCTCTGGGTCAAGGGAGAGTAAGTTCCAGACTAGGGTTACCATAGATTGTGGTCACTCCTCACCTCCTTGCTGTATATATCACTAAAGCTTTCGTGCAAGCACATCTGCCATCTTCAGCTACAGTTTAAATATTGATCAGTGTTTTCCAAGGGGATCATGGACTCATAGAATGGTTTGGGCTGGAAGGGACCTTACAGATCACGCAGTTATAATTCCTCCCTGTAGGCAGGCATGCTACCCACTAGACCAGGTTTCTCAAAGCCTCACCACTCACAGTAAAGAATTTCTTCCTAATATCTAATCTATACTTACCCTCTTTCAGTTTAAAACCATTTTCCCCTTGTCCTATCACGCCCTTGTAAAAAGTTCACCTCCAGCACCTTTACGTACTGCAAGGTGTCATAAGATCAACCTGGAGCCTTCCCTTCTCCAAGCCGAACAGCCTGTGTTCACAGGAGAGACGCTTCAGCCCTCTGATCATCTTTGTGGCCTCCTCTGGACTCACTCTAACATGTCCATGTCCTTCTTATATTGTGGGCCCCAGAGCTGGATGCAGTACTCCAAGTGGAATCTCACAAGAGTGGAGTAGAGGAGGAAAATCATTTCCTTTGAACTGCTGGCCCCCCTGCTTTTGATGCAGCCCAGGATATGGTTGGCTTTCCATGCACAGGACCTTACACTTGACCTAGCTGACCTTCATGAAGTTTACACAGGCCCACCTCTCAAGCCTGTCCAGGTCCTTCTGGATCCCTTCCCTCCAGTGTGTTGACCACACCACACAGCTTCATGTCATCAAAAACCTTGCTGAGCATGCACTCGATCCCGCTGTCAGTGATGCTGACAGAGATGTTAAACAGTGACAGTCCCAATACCTCTGATGAACAACACTCATCAGTGATCTCAAACACTAACTGTTGACTGAAACCATCCAGCCAATTCCTTAACAACAGAGGAGTCTATCTGCCAAATCCATGTATCTCCAATTCAGAGACAAGGATGTCATGCGAGACAGTGCCAAATTCTTTGTGCAGTTTGAGGTAGATGACATTAGTTTCTCATTAGTTTCCCTTTATCCATCAAGACTCTAACTCCATTGTAGAAGGCCATCAAACTTGCCAGGCATTATTTGCCCTTAGTGAAGCCATGCTGCCTATTATCTGGGATCTGAAGGAAATGTTCACTTAGGTGGCAATTTGAAGAAATATTACTCCTATAATATTTTTCAAGAGAAGGAAATGATACAGGGGTGGAGGCATTATGGGAAAGAAAGTGTGTATGTGTGGAGGAAAGATGAGATTACCTAGTGCAATATTTGGTAATGGGAACAGTTGTCTGAACCTGATAAGTCATAACTCACTTTTCTTGACTAATGCTTTGACCAATACCTTACAAATGTCCCCTGTCCAATTTTTGTTTCCTGTATGAGAGATGCCAATCTCCCACCTAACCTCCCATAACATGCTTCTGTGTATTTTAAATTAGTTGATCTTCAAGTAGTTTATTATGAATAGCATCATTGTATTACAGCTCTGTCCTCAAGACCAAAACCTCCCTGTTAATCAATTCACTGTGATTTTTGAAAGAGATGGGAGGATTCAGTAATGATTCATGAAATTTGATAAGAAAAGAAAATTCTTTGTGTTTGGTGTTTTCATTTATATCTCTCTGTGGTTTCATCTGTATTGCATTGTTACATCTTCCAGTTTTTTTTCCTCTTGATATTAGTGGGAGAAAAAAGAGGTTTAGAGGCAAAAGTGGATTTTCACAGATTTACTTAAATTATAGCTGTGAGGAACCTTTTATCTGATCAGAATTAATTAGGCCATAAAGTCCCTGCAGGGTGATCCCATCACCAAGTGCAGAAATCTCCAGCTGAATTGGAGAATCTGTCTGAGGAAGATATCGAGCCCAGATGTGCCACGGTGAGGGCATGATTTTCTCTGTTAAGGACAGTCAAAGGTTTCCCATTGCATATTGGCACACCCGTTACAGACTGCATACATCTATTTACAACAAGATGCATTGTTTAAAACCCAGAAACTCCATTTGTGTTGGTGACAATGCAAGAAATCGATCCGCTGAAAGATTACAAGTAATGTATCTCATTGTAACTGAGTAGCATGCCTGACTGTTGAGGCTGTATCTTTTTAACAGAGATGGACTTTTCAAGCACCTAAATGTTTTTATAGCTTTTTCCCTCCTACCTTATTTAAAAAAATATGTATTTTCTGCCTCTTTATCAAGGCTGTTGTAATGGTACCACCAGGACTTGGTGAGCCTTTCTTCCATGTCCCCCTGTTTATATCTTAAAATATCCCACTGTTTTTCCATTGGTTTTTTTTTTTCTATCTTGGGGAAAAAAAATACATATCCTGTGCCTTGGATGCTTTAATCATATTAAAATAATACAATCTACAAAATGAAGACCTTCAGCTTGGATTCCGTCCATCTAACTTTAGGCACCAGACCAACTTGCCTAGGGGTTCATACTCCTCAGCTCCCTATACAGGCAATGAGCATGTCTGTCTGCATCTGTTGGTTATAGATGAAAAATAGGCTCCAATTTAGATATCTCACTTTTATGTTCAAATGATGTAAGGAGATGAAGAAGAATAGTCTATAATCCTAGTTTCCATGACAAAAACCAACCTCCCGGGCAGGATGTCCTATCCTTTCCTAGAAACTCATCCATATCTCATTTCTTTACCTTCCCTGTAAACTAATGTGACCCACTAGTATACTCACACCTCCAAGTGCACTTGGTATGGCAGCTTTTAACAAAGAGCACATTTATAAAGTCCAGACATTTTCTTTTGAAGATCAGCTTGAAACAATAAGGAGGGTGGGGAGGGAAAATCACTGAGAGGTATTGGAGCAATATAGTACTGCAGGAGCACATCATAGGTTTTGGCTATTTGTACCAAACAAAGTCTAGCATGTCACCTAGCAGAATGCTGTAATGAAACCGGTAAAATGAAATTTAAAAATAGAAGAGAAAATGCCAATGTGTTTGTCATTAAATCTTTTTCAGAGCTATAATCCATCCTTGACTTTTCTTTTTTATATTTTCCCTTTGTGGATACACGCCAGAAAAAACACAGTTGTTTAGGCAGGAAAGGAGGATAACAAATAGTACTTGTGTGTTCTTGTGTGAGATGGATGAGAGCTGGCAGGACAGGGCTTCACTTGGAAAAGATACTGCAAACAGGAGTTCAACTTTCACACTTGGTGTGCAGGACCATGTTTCTACAGTGCCATTACTTTCATGGGAGTTGGCAGAATCTGAAACCAGTTCTGGCCCACTGCTCCAGTTGTAAAGGAATCCTAGAAATAACAGTGTTTTAACACTGGTTTGCTGACCAGTTGTGATACCTGTTTTCTTTAAAGTCCCTCTGAGAGACAAAGATAGGAGGAAATTGTCCCATAGCTGAGGCTCTGACTTGAGACTTATGATTTTCTTGTGATTACACTTTTGAAGGTAACAGGGGTATTTTGTAGACTCAGTTGGAACTGGGGTTTGAGGGTATTCAGATTACTTGTGACACTGGGGCAAGGCCTCCAAACTCCTGCACACAGAACTTAGTGTGTTCTTTAAACACACTTCTAATATTAAATTGATGGGAGTTCCTTTAGAGAGAAATGAGGAACTCAGCTGTCTGTTCATGCTAGCAATAGATGACCTATTTAAGAATTATGGTTTAGCTACATATGTTGCACTCTCACAGGTCAGCAAAATGCAGTGCTGCATCCATGAAACATGGTCCTAGGTAAAATATTGACATGCTTTTGTCCTGAGGGCCTCAGAAATGCTTGCAGAGGACTTGTCATTAAAGTGCAACTAGTTTTCCTCCTGAAGATCACAAATGACCAAGGGAAATTTCACAATTTTCAGTGTAAAATTCAGGATTCTTACGGTGCTTCATTTCTTAGAAACTGCTCTATCCAGTGCAGTTATGTAAGGTCCTGAATCTGGGCTCTTCTTGGATAGGTCTGTACAAGTAAATCAAACTGTGCAAGGAATGTTTCCTGAGCATTGCAACTTTATCATTTATAGTGTTACTAAGAGTAATCTGTGATGTGCTTTCAGCCCATTCTGACTAGCTGCATTCTAAGCAATGCCCAGAAATTTCAGCATTTAAGATGGGATTATTCTCAGCAGACGCTCTGGTTGTAGCCATCCTGATTTGGAGGGCAGAAGGTTTGGAGAAGATGGATTTGGAACAGCCCATACCAGTTGGCTTCTGAGCTAGAACTCAGTCCAGCGTGCATTCAATGTATAAAATATTATACATGTAACCTGAAGGTCTGGGATCTTTCATGTTGTGCAAGTACCATAAAATGTCATTGACGCTGCCATTTTTTCTGACACACTATTCTATCAGTCAGCCCTTCAGTTTCTTAAACCCAATCTAAGTTTTTTCTATATTTCTCTCTCTTTTATTTATATATGTATATTTGTATATTTATGTATAGTCATAAAATCATAGAATGGTTTGGGTTGGAAGGGACCGTGAAGTTCATCTAGTCCTAACCTGCTGCCATGGGCAGGGACACCTTCTAGTAGACCAAGTTGCTCAAATCTCCATCCAGCATGTCCTTGAACACTGCCAAGGATGGGTTATCCACAACTTCTCTGGGCAACCTGTGCCAGTGCCTCACCACCCTTACAGTAAAGAATTTCTTCCTAATATCTACTCTAAACCTTCCCTTGTTCGGTTTAAAGTCATTCTCCCTTGCCTTGTCATTCAATAGCCTTGTAAACAGTCCCTCTCCAGTTCTCTTGTAGCCCTTTTAGGTGCTGGAAGATGGTACAAAGTCTCCTTGGAGCCTTCTCTTCCCCAGGCTGAACCTCCCAAATTGTCTTGGCCTGTCTTCGCAGGAGAGGTGCTGAAACCATTATCTATGTATATATATACTATATTGTTTCCTAGCTAAAAAATAAATGCTTGACCTGACAGCCTTTCCCTTTTCAATAGAGTCACAGAACTACATGAACCAGGAATTGACTAATTTTCTGTGGCACTGTACCAAGATCTAATTCAGGAGCTATCTGGTTTGCAGTCTATGGGGTCAATTTCCTGCATTTACTTGTGACCCTTCTGTGAAGTGTTATCAACAACAAAAGAAGGTCAGATGAAATAATCAGATTCCCCATAAAAATTGCAAATATTGCTGCTCAAGATCCCAAATTAAAAACCCAGGGAGCAAAGAAAATCAGTTTCTGTGCCTTTCCCCACCAGTGTGCTCCATCACAAAGTACTGTACAAAAGATGAAGAATTTGAAACCCGTTGTTTCTAGATAATGACAAAAATTTCTTTGGCAATAGCAATGAGCTGCTTTTCCTGCCTTTCACACAAATGTCTCCTGAGTTAGAGTTGTTTTCATGCCTCTCTCCTTCTTGCTTTCCCCTAAAGCACTGTTTTTGCAGCACCCTGGGATGAAGTCCAGGGACTCAATTCTTGCTTCTTTCATTATCACTCTCCCCAGTCAGAATCAGTGATATAAATAGTCCCAAGAGGAGCAGTGCTGAGGGGAGAAAGGTCACAAATGGGCAGGTATAATTGTTTTATCCTCCAGTACATGCACAGGGCTGCAGACCTGCAACAGTCCTACAGCTGATACGTGTGACAGGTTATACAGGTGTTTGAGTTTAGTGACAGAAGGATGCACTGAAATGAAAGCAGTGCAGGAACAGAATAGTTCACCATATGAGTACCACTATTTTTTGGGGTGCTTATGTCACCTGTATTTATCTCCGTCGTCTTCTCCTCTTTATCACTGCTTTCATCATATTAATGCTTTTTTCCTCATTAATTCTTTGTTCAAGCCCC
>NW_020955805.1:249511-251765 GCF_003031625.1 Empidonax traillii
AGTGACAGAAGGATGCACTGAAATGAAAGCAGTGCAGGAACAGAATAGTTCACCATATGAGTACCACTATTTTTTGGGGTGCTTATGTCACCTGTATTTATCTCCGTCGTCTTCTCCTCTTTATCACTGCTTTCATCATATTAATGCTTTTTTCCTCATTAATTCTTTGTTCAAGCCCCAGGAGCTTTTCTTTTCACTGGATATTTTACATCTTAGCTCAGACAAGCAGCTATCTTGCTTCTTTGCCTGCTGAGTTTTTGCTGAAGGCCTGAGGGATGCAGTCTGCACACAGACAAGGCGTGTTTTGCCTCTCTCTGTTATGGTTCTGTTGTTACCAACACCAACTTGTTACATCCCCCATCTGACTTGATTTCACTGCAGTGCTTCAAATTCCCTTGACATGTCTTTGCCTCAAGGAAAGGTCCTTGTATAGGGGCTCAGCTCATGGGTGTTTAACAAAAGAATTTTCTTTTTTTTTTTCCTTTTTTTTTCCCTGTCGTCTCCCCATATTTGTTAAAACATGCAGTATTGATTTTCCTTAATAAAGACACAGCCTTTCCTCCCAGTTCTTTTTCAATCATAGTCCCATAATGGGAGTTAAGATTGAAAAGGCAGATTGACCATCCTGCTGTCATGCAGCTGAACCAAGCTCGATGCACGTGTCCCATAAGCCACAGATGTTTGTTCTTCTAAAACACATTGCTATTGGAGTATTTTTTTTCCCAGAGCCTGTATTAAAACAATTGATAATTTGACTGGAATAATACAACAGAAAAATTTGACTGGAATAATACAACAGAAAAAAATAATCCATCTCTCTGAACTTAAGATGTGCTGCTTTGTGCATGTATCTGTTTTGTTAGCAAATGAAAATATCCACAAGGAGCTAATTTTTTTTTTTCTTTCAAATCATTCCTTTTTACTAATCAGATGAAGTTGAAGAAATCTGGATCAACATTATTCATCCTGTAAATCCCAGCCTCACGTCAGTATGACAGACTCTCCCGGTTCATGTATGACATTACAAGTGCTGTATGTGGAGAATGTTTGGGGCTGCATCCCATGGCACAGTGTGTGGAGGAGGGAACGCCTATGCATGCTGCTGTGAAGCAGCATACAGAGCTTCTGCAGTTAGTGAGTCAGTGTGAATAATCCAGGCGACTAAGCAGGAAAAAAAAATTATTATTATTATTAGTAATCATTGTAGGATAAAGCTATGAGGTAGTTTTAGGAGTAGGCTCGGGTTTTTTTGTAACTCTCTGTTATCCCTGTTTTAGATTTTATAAGGTTATCATGTGCCTTTGCTAGCAGTACTAGTGCTCCCTAATGTTTTATAATGGGATAGATAAGTGTGGTATTTTTAATATAAAAGACTGTAAACATACACTAATAATAATATAATAATAATGACCAGTCTTCGCGAACGAAGATCCGGGGAAGGTCTTTACACCTTCCAGTCTGCGCATTGGATTTTTTAGGTGAGACACAGTGTGCGCGGAACTGAGCCCACCCTTTAATCCTGAGGTTCATCTGCCGGGGCCAAGCGAGCTTGAAAGGTGGCAGCGAGGTCCTCAGGAGGTAGATGGATTGCCTTACAGGGCTAACGAGCTCCATCTGCCTGGGGAGTGTCCTAACCGGGAATCGAACCCGGGTCTCGGCGGAGACAGCACTGCATCCTTAACCACTGCACCACCAGGGGCTCCAAAACGTACACTAATTTGAAAAGCTATCCTACTCCTTTATTGTCCCATTGTCACAGCATTTAACATTGTTGTGAAACTTTAAGGATTTTACTGATTGTTTCCTTCTCTACATCTTGGTGCAAAAGTGACGGGGGTGACCTTAGAACACAGGCAGGTCCTCCAACAGCCTCATTTTCCCTGGAAACTGGGACAAAAAAATCAGTGTGGATTCACTACTCTGATTTGGAAGTTAAGGAGAAGGAGAATTAATTTCCTCTGTGCTGTTCAGCACAGGCTTCCAGACCTGCTGGGATTTCTTTTCTAAGCTCCATTAGCAGGGATTTTAGATTGCTGCTGTCTGAGATTTTTCCCGCCTATACCCGAAGCTGGTTAGTTTAGCTCCATTCACATGGCTGGGATGAATAAGTCATGTGTCCATAAATAAGCAGTCCCTGTCCCAGAGTGCTTGCTTGAAGTTCGTGTTTAGGGTAAAAAATAAACCAGAGCAATACACAATCCTTACTTACCTCTGTTCTCCTTCTATTCAAAATTAGGGAGTAGTTTTACCTAGT
>NW_020955805.1:251882-304958 GCF_003031625.1 Empidonax traillii
GTTTAGCTCCATTCACATGGCTGGGATGAATAAGTCATGTGTCCATAAATAAGCAGTCCCTGTCCCAGAGTGCTTGCTTGAAGTTCGTGTTTAGGGTAAAAAATAAACCAGAGCAATACACAATCCTTACTTACCTCTGTTCTCCTTCTATTCAAAATTAGGGAGTAGTTTTACCTAGTACTCTCACACAGGCCTACATTTAAGAGTACAAATAGTTCTGCCGACTGCACTCAGCTACTCATATGGTTAACGTTATGCCTGTGCCCAGGAGCCTTGCTGATTTGTGGCCTAAGGTCACATCTATTAAAGCACATAACAAAACACTAAAACCTCTCCTACTTATCCAAACCCTGTTAATCTAAACTACTTTCATGTCTCGGTTCCATTTGGCTAATCAAGGCTTCAGTGGAGTTGCTCTGTAAGGATAAATACAGAAACGGTTGAAGTCTGCCCTCGACAAAGTACTTCTGGCTCCCAGAGCCTTTAATGAGAGCCCCAAGTGTGTATCTGAGGTTGGAATTTGGCTCTAATGAAAGGTGGATTTTTCAAATCTTCTGTGAAGTGCTTCACAAAATAAGGGGTTTCAGTTTTTATACCCACACATCATATTATACTTACAGTTACCTTTGGCTGAACGATTCCTGGAATTTCTTGCCATCACATCCAAAAAAATGACACACTGAATTGCATATCAGCTGCATATATAAAAAAAGATTGTTCTGTAGGACAACACAACGTTGTCAAGGTTTGTATTGAAAATGCTGCTGGGATTATCCCTTGTGTCTCAATTTCAGTTCAGGTTTTTTTCTCAGACTGGTTTTTTGTGTTTTTGTTCATTTGATTTTTTTAATAACCTTGGGGAGATGAGCATCTCTAGGTTTCTAGATCTTCTCTTGCCTGCTGTGGAAAAAAGGAAAGACAACCAACTGTTTTTAAAAAAATAGGAGTTTTAATTTTCTTGCCAAGGAATTATTTTTCATTGATGGTGGAAGCTTGATAGATACTTATAGAGACCTTAAAAATATATGTAGCTCTTGAACCATGAGAAAACCATCAATTAAAAATGTGTTCAGCCTGCTGATATTTTACAAACAAGGTGTGCTCAAATGTGGGATTACCCTGAGAAGATGCTGACAGTGAGAAAAAACATCTTTTACTTGTAGTTCAAAACCATTTTTGTGCATACATACTGAGTGCATTTTCAGTAGGCATATTCTGAGATCTGCAGGATCTGAAACAAATAGGGCCTCCCTCCTGCGAAGACATATCCAAGCCATTTCTTAGAAAATAAATTAAGAGAATTGTCTAGGATGAATGGATTGAATTCCTCCCTGGACAGATTTATCTCTTCACATGGACTTCAGAAGGGAGATCAGTGGCTAGTTTAGACTAGGCACATAACTTTGAAGGGTTGAAAATTAATGGGGTAAATCTCAGCCAGGGTGTCTGGCTGTGTGCTGAAGCTGGTTTCTGAGAACTGAGAGTTTTCAACACCTGGAGGAGAAATATCCAGGCAGTTATTGCTGCTGAAATCAGAGTGAGTTAGGTGCTTCTCTCAAAGGTGCTAAGTCACTTAAACCAGCCTTCAGGCTGACCAGGCTGGAGAGATAGGTGGAGACATTAGATGCTTAAATCTCAGGGATTGTTTCAATCCGCATACAGCGGTTATGCCAGAGACTTTTCCCCAGCATTGTTCCTTGGCTTGGTATGCTCCCATTCACACCAGGCAACTCTCTGACTGTAGGATGGATCAATACCTGACCAGACACTACCCCACCAACAGCGGTCTTACATTCTTTGCTGTCTACTGACTCACCTGTGAGAGAAGGATGAGACCACTTTCACTGTGTTTCTCCTGTGCCGGGCACTTTTTGGGGTAGGAGGTAACTTATTTTGCAGTTTGGAATGAAGGGTCACTTGGCCACACCCCTGTCTCCATCTCTTCCTCGTGTAGGACCAGGTGCACAGAAACTCCCCGTAGTCTAAAAGATCCATGGATGGAGATAAGTTTCAGCATTACACGAATAAGTCATTTTGAAGCTCCAGGGTAAAGTCATTATTTCTGCTAAACATCATTTCCTAACTTAGCTCTTTCTGAGTCAGGAGTCTGCTTTTTATGTTCGGTGGGTGTTGGTGTTAGAAGCCCAGAGTGTGTAGCTTAGCTGCAAGATTAAAAGGCTTTTGCAAACTAGACCTAATATTTTTAACGATTCAGACAAGATATAAATGCTACCAAGTTTTAGCACTTGATGATTGCTGATGCTTTTAAAAATTGGAATAATTGAAAGAACTACATAGTCTCAGTCTTTTTGTGTTTAAGTTGCTCTGCTAATTTCTCAGTGAGATTGTATTTCTTTTCTCAATAGGAGTATGCCTCAATTGCATGAAATGATCTGATTTCTCAGTAAGAATTATTTTTCAGATCTGACTTTTTTTATGAATGCAGGGTCCCAGAGAGATCTACATTTCTAAATTTGAATGAAAGCTAAAGTGTATAAGTACTTTTGGTAATCTGGGCAGGAGTTGATGTTTAGTTGGTGTTGTGGCGAGCTCTCATAATGATGTTATTTGGATCACAAACATTCAAGAAGAATATTTTATTTTACTGGATATTTTGTGTGAGAAACATTTTGTTACTGGGAAGGTTACCTATCTAATACAGATTTTGGGTTAGAATTAAATAGAGCTTAAAAATGTGTATTCATAGTTTCAACTTAAAGCACAAATTCTTCCTTTTTCAGTGAAGGTATAAGTTATTAATTCTTTTAATGTATACAGATGCTTCTGCCTTTGCAAAGAGATTAAGACAATAATTTTATAGACTTATTTTTTGTTTTCAATACTAGTACAACCTTCCTCCCCTTTCAAATTCTTCCTGTCATCATAGCAATTCAGTGCTGCTGATTTAGTGAATAGGATTGAGGGAGACAAGCAATCCAGCATGTCGAATTTGAACTCTGACCTTCCCTTTGCATTATTGCACAACTTCTTAGTTTTGCTAATCAAAAAGCATTCTCCCTCCCCCTTTTTTCTCAAATGAGCTTAAACTCGAAATATAGAGGGACAGGGAGGTTTTGGAAATGATCAGGAAAAGACACCTGTATGTTTCTCTGTTTTGGCTCTGTGTTAGGCATTTCTTATGCATCTGAAATCATTATTTGCATTGTTCTTCAAATATCAAGATAGGACTAAATTCCTTAAGACTCCTATTATGCTAAACGCTGGAACATGTCCAAGAGCCTGACTTCTTGTATGCTGTCTTCAACAATATTGAGCTCTTGACATATGAATAATGATAAATTGAGATGGACAAGGCATCAAGTGCATTTTAGCTCTGCAACAGTAAATTCACAGGGACTTCCAGTACAGTTGTGCACGTTGTGACAGACCACAGTGCTCTTGCTGGAGCTGTGGCATGCTTAGTGCTTGCTAGCATTCCATTAGGTCATGCAGTGGGAAAAAGAACAAAAATAACAAACTTGTTAGTCTGCTAATTGCAGGCTTGTTAAGTGATATTCCATTTCTGGTGTTTCTTTTTCCTCTCCACTGCTCTGGTTAATGACTATTCAAAACAAATACAAAAAAGTCTTCTGTAAAAAATAAAATAAAAAAAAAAAAAGGCAAAAAACCCCACATTGCACCTGAAGGATCTTTTACAAGATTTTCTAATGCAAACTGTGCATTTGAATATATAGCTACAGGACTGAAAACACCACTGTTGTGTCCCATTGGATTTATTCATACAAGTGATATTCAGCTTAGAAAATCATCAACTAAGCTGTGACTTAGGATTGCTCTGAATTTGGGGTTTCCTAACTGAAAATTTGTTTCTTATGTTCTTCTAGCACAAGAATTGCCTGTGTAGTTAGGACCTTTCCTTTCTCTGTGCTTTGTGATAGGAACCTGAATGTCAGTGGAAGTCTCCCACAGACTTTGAGGACTTGTGGATAGACCTAATGCAGTAGGAACTCTCAAATCTCTTGTTTCAGTGGAAGAAATTTTTTTTGTTTTAGTAGTTCATGAGAGAGTGTGTTTTAAAGAGCATTGAGGATTTTGATAGCAAGTACTTATTAAGCAACATTTATTATTATTTGATATGGACACCCTCATGTAAAATAACAACATTTTGTGTTAATCTGTTTCAGTCATGTCATTGCTTTAGTATTACTGTATTTCATAAAAGTATAATCCAGAAACACTGCTGAGCCTCCAGAGAGTTTCTCAGCTAGACCAGCTAGAACTCACCCAGAGTTCTTACAAATAAGTCCTCACAAAAATTTCCCACAGCTGAGTTGGAGAACATTTTGAACAACCTCCATGGTATGTTTCCTACAGAGGATGGGAAAGTGCTTCCTCTCCACACCGAGCAGATGACTCTGCCAGACCACAACTGTAAGCATCCCTGCCAAGTGCCATTTCACTGAAAGCCAGGATTTCACAGGTCCACCCAGGGATAGGTTTCCTTTTAAGGGTAGTGAGGCACTACAACAGGTTGCCTGGAGAAGTTGTGGATGCCCCATCCTGGAAGTGTTCAAGGCCAGGCTGGATGGGGCTTTGAACAACCTGGTCTAGTGGGAGGTGTCCCTGCACATGGCAGCGCGGTTGTACTAGATGATCTTTAAAGTCCCTTCCAACCCAAACTATTCTATGATTCCTTGAAAAATCTCAAGTGTTGATACTTTTAAACAGACACTTTTTGTTTGCTATAAACCAGAAGCCCTTTCCTGCAGAATGGATTCTCGTTTGGAGCAGAAGTCAAACCTTTTGCAATTTTCCTTTCAAAAAGCATTTATTTATGTCACTAAAATGAAAGAAGGGAATTTAATAAAAAAAAGTTCTGTGTTGTGAAATACTGTACTCCCTGATGGTTGTCTCTGAGCAGATCAGCACAAGGTCCTCCTTGCAAATCATGTAGATTACACCTCATGTAACTCATCTATGTTCTTCTGAAATGTAAGAAAAAACTGCAGGTTGATCTTTGGTGTGCAAATATTATCAGGCTTTGAAAAAGAAAAATTATTACTCTTTGAAATGCAGGCAAGTGGTGTTGTGGGGAGCTGAAAATAATAACAAGGGAGAGCTCCAGAACTAACCACTGCAACTGCAAAGACACCAGCTCTCAGCCACTCTCCAGCTATGCTGTTTGAACATGTCTGCAGTATAACAAGCCATTTACCCCTTGTAACTTTACCATTCCATGAAAAATGACTCACAGATGAAATTCATCAGTTTGACATGGAAGGATGCCATTTATGGGCAGAAACTGTATCCTTTTAATCTGGGGACAAATTTCCTATTACTTTTGCAATTACAATTGTCTATTTTCAGGCTGTGGTGCCCATGTCTTCTGTAAACTGGTAAGTTTCATTGATTTCAAGTCACTAATTATTTCCTTAAAAATTTTCAACTAGATTAAAATTATGCCTGTGAAGATGCAGAGCCTTGTCTTCACACCTAACTTTAGTCACCTGGGCTCTCTCACAGCTTATGGAGGGACAACTTACTTAGCTTTAATGCCCACCTCCACTGACTGTCAGTGGTGTTTGAATGAGTGAACAGCCTGTCCCTTTTGTACACAGATAGAGTGTGATGAGAGGAATCCCTCCTATCACGAGCAGAAAACAAATGGATAGAGTACGGAAAAAATAGAAAGCTGTGCTCAGCTCTAAATCAGGAGCAACACCATTTCAACATGGAGAATGTGTCTAGTTCACCATCTTTTTAATTTTAAATTAAAATGGCATTTTTCTGCCTTCCCTTCTCTTTGCCATGGGCATATGCAAGAAGCTTTGATGATTAACTGAAGTATTCTTTACAGTTTACCATTCCTTAGAACCCTTTCTTCTCTTAATTATTCAATTTAATTAGCTTGTCTACTTTTTTAAATGTAGTTTCTAGTGTTATTTACATTTAAATACACTTTATTAGGCTTTTTGCACACGATGTATAAGAATTTATGTCCTTGCTTAACCAAACTGGCCTTTGTTGCCCTTCTCTGTGTTTAGATTATAACCAAGATGAATTTCACTTGTGGTCTCTCCAGCTGTTTTTTAAGTAGTTCCCACTTTTCTGTAGCAGATTTCCTTCACATTAGAAGATTCCAATCGAAATTCCATAGGGTATTTTGCCTTCCCTTTAAATCAGTTTCCCTTCATGTTTCTCTTCCACGGGTCCTAGCTCATATGAATCCTACAAATGCAGTGTTATAATTAGAACTATGTGAACACAGTACTTCCATTTCTCAGAGGTTCCTACAAACATTTGTTTTGGGTTTCATCCACATGAGCTCCCATTCCTTGATAATTTTGACTTTGAATTTCAGATGTGAACAAACCAAACATCAAGGTCAAACTCATGAGGTCAAACTCAACTCCAGTCAATTAATGTTAGGAATCCCTGAAACAACAACAAAAAAACACCTAAAAAAACCAACCAACCAACCAACAACCCAACAAAATCCCCCAAACAAAACAAATAAAAAAGGCCCACCAAATTGTACATGGTTTTGGGGTAAAATCCACAGTCTAAATGCTGACATCAGTAGTTACTTGCCCATAATGAAACTTAAACATAAAAAAATCAGTGCTTCACTTTTAGGATATAAAGTTGACCTGTATCAGGGGTTCATAGCTCATTTTTTTAGCTTGGAGTGCAGTACCTGGGAGCATCTTCCCGTCTCGACAGGCTGGGTGAGAGCTCCCTCTCCTGTTTCCATCTGGATTAGGCTGTGCCCTTGTGACCCATACATATGGCCAGGTGGGTTTTCCTAGTATCAGACCCATCTCAGTATGCTCGTTTTCCAGGTTAGATAAGAGCAGCCTCGAGTTACCCTCCTTTCACAAGAAACTGTTCCACTCTTTTATTTTTGTATTGTTTTTATTTCTGTCTCTGATTAAATAGTAAACTCCATTCATGGAGGCAACCCAAATTGCCTAACGTCAAGCCATGCAGTATTGCTTGAAAAGATATTTCAGTATAGAATAAGAACATTAGAATATCTTATTTCCCCATTTTTTAGGTGCTTTTATTTATTTTCTTTCAAAAACAACAACAAAAAAAGGAAGAAAATTTGGAATAATTTATTTATTTAATTTTTATTTTTTATCTCTTTGTAGGATGAAAGAATGAAAACAGACATATTGACTGAGGGGAATAAGAATGCACTGAAATACCTGAAAAAAAGCATAATGTTCCATCTTAAGAGACAGAGATGGTCATTTTATTATGGTCCTTCACTGTAATAGTTACAAATGCATTGAAATTCTAACCCCTCAAAACTGATTTAGAATTTGTTAATGCCTTTTGCTCTGTTCCTTGAATCTATTTCTTGAATCTATTCCCAAAGCTATTCCTTGAATCACTGGAATTGGTGCTCTTTTTTTTCCTTTGTGAAGCAGCCTAACCATAAAGAAAACAAAAATTGCTCCATTAATCCTACAATTATCAGTCTCTTATTCTTACTGTGTGGACAGGCCTACAGATGGAATGTCATCTCCTTGCTCCCAAGTTTGGCAACTGCTGTGAGTTACTGCCCAGGCACCCAACCTAGTTTGTGGTCACTGTGTGTTGGATCTGGAACTGCTTAAAAAGGTTGGAATCGACTTAAAGCTTCATGTTGGTTGCTTTAGGAAGAGGGTAGCAAAAGGGCAAGGGAGCTTTAATTTATCTAGTGAATATTGTTGACATTTTTTGTGTTAACAACATTAGGAAGTTGCTGACAGTTTGTTTTCTTTATTTTTTCTTGTTTTGCTTAGAATTCTTTGATGGGAACAGAGTTTTTTCCTCCAGAATGAAAGCAAATTGCAAGTCACAACAGAGTATAAGAAAAGGTGGAATTTTCCTTTCCAGACGTGGCATTTGCTGGAAACCATAAAAATGAAATAACAAATTACAGAATGGAGATAATAGCATTTTAGAAAGCCACATTAAATTAGAACAGTTGAAGGCAAATTCCCTGCAGCCGCTAATGCCAGATTGTGGATAGAAAGCCAAGAGGATTCTTAAAGATCTCTTTCTTAATTAATTTAACATTTTCCTTGTTGGCCTGCAAATCTGCCAGTGTGAATAACGTGTGTCCTCCCCATGGGCTGCAGCTGTCTGGTTTGTTCAACTCTGGAAGTCGTGCAGTTGGTTTTCCTGCCTGGGACAGGTTGGGATGGGGAGGGAGGCAGGGGCGGTGGGAGCCCACTGGAGGGCAACCGAGCTCCGTCTGTCTGACCCCCGCTTCTGCATGACCCCTTGGAAAGAGTTTTGATCTGAACTCTAATAACAGTTTACATTTCCATGTCCGTATTAGATCTGGGGTTTCATGAAGCGAGGCCAGCACTATATGTTTTTGCTCTCTCAAATATTACATCGTCTATTTATACTGTGTGTTTTTGTAGCCCATGATGTAACATGACAAAATTTCAGCCATGTGCATCACACATGCAAGTCTGAGCGCAGCTGGGTTGTGTAGCACGGCTGAGGTAATGTCAAGAAATTTCATATTATATTTAAAATGACACCTGTAAAAATAATCTTCAATTTGTAATTTAAATACTGTAATACTCAATTATGTGAACTGACAGGAAGTGTCCCAGTGGTTTTGGAAAATAACATTCTTTTATCCATTGAACCTTTGATGCATTTTTGAACAGCCATAATGGAAGTTCAGATCATGACCTTCTGCTTTGAGAGACCATAGTCAGGGAGGAATAAGATCTTCTCCCGAAACAAGGTGAAGTCTTCTCTCTGCATATATTTTTGCTTTCTTGGAATGAAATGTCAGCTGCACACACTTCAACTTTATCCATGCTTAGGAGAGCTCAAAACTGTAAATCTAGCCTAATTTCGAATTGTGTGCTTTGCTTGTGGCAGCACATGCATGTCATCTATAAATATAGATCCTACTTTAGTCCTAATGACAGGCTTTGCTGGTTTTCCTGAAGGCTGCATCAGTAGCAATCGGTCTGTTAATGTGGGAGTGAGGCTTGTGACTTGGCCATTGAAAAAGCTCAGGAGTGTTCCAGATGCAGGAATAAGTTTTGGAAATCTACTGAGTTGCTTCTTAAGTACATTTCTTTTGCTTACTTTGGAGTGGAGGAGTTGAGGGGGAATGGCAAGATGTGGGCTTTGTGCAAATCGGTTATGAATGTGATAGCCCTGGGATTTCTCCCACTGTAAATTACACCTTATTCCCTAATTCTGTGGCATTTCCCTTATCCAAAAGCTGTTTCTTAAGGCTCTCATGAACCTTAATAGCATCCCCCCCAACCTGTACCTGTTATTGGCTTCTGCCAAATCCAAGGGATTTTTCTTCTGCCTTTTTCCATCATGTACTTTTGAAACACTGAATGTGACTTCCAAAGAGTTGTGCTTTGTGCCACTTAAATAAACTCTGTTCTTTCCATTCAACTCTGGTAACCTGATACTGCACAATAAATGCTAATAAGTTTCCTGCAGAGTAGTGCTCTTAAGACAGGTTATTTTTCATCCCTCCTTTCATGTTGTGCCCTTATTGATGACTCAGTCCATAACACAAGTGTTCTTAAAGAAGATAAAATGTAAATAACAGTGAAAGATGCTGGTCAGATAAGGTACTCAGAAGGACACAGGAAATGCTTCATAAAGAACATTTTTTCTGCACCCAAAGTTGCCCCCTTTTAAGTTGTAGTTACTGCCTATTACTCTTTGTAGGCAGTTAAGGAAAAAATGTTGCATTAAATAATTAACAACAGCAAATTAATGCTTTGGTCTACTACAAATCAAGGACATATGCCTTTGCTGACCACCTCGTAGGCTGGGGAGGGGTTTGCTCTCTATTGATAAGAAGTTTTTGTAAACGTGTTCTTTTTAGGTGAAACTCACCCACTACAGGAGAAGGCCTGGGTGACCCCTGTAGATATCTGCACATGAAGACTCAGGAGCAAAAAGTGTGGGAGGGCTTTGTCTGACAGGGAGAAACTCTGTCAAGGAAACAAATGTGCAGTAACTACCTGCTGTGGCAGCACATGCAGGATGTATCAAAGCTTTGTGCTCCCTTTCCCTGTCCAGAGAAGGGTGGCCCATTGCCAGGGGCGTCCAAGGGTACCCTTCCACACATCACAAACCATCTCCTCTCCTCTCATATACTCCCAAGCGCTGAGTTTGCTCTCTTGGACAGGTAAGGGGAACACCTGCACCTACGTGTGCAGGTCCTGGGAGGACCATCTCCTTGCGTACTATGAGGAGCAGCCCATGGAGGGAAGGATCAGCTGAAGGGGCCACCTGCATAGTGGGAGAGGTGAGGCCATGAGAGGAGGGGCTGCTCTGTGGGGCAGGAAGCCACAGCAGCTGGGGTCTGCTGGAAACATTGAGGTGTTTGATGTTGCTGCGTTACTGCAGGAGGTTGGGTGTAAGAGTGCTGTGAGGCCGTGCCTGGGGAGGAAGCAGAGCTCATAGGGAGAACAGTAGACAGTGCCTGCCCTGCAGGGCTCCCCAGACTGATGCTTTAATGCAAAGAACAACACAGCTGAGTCCCTTTTAATTCTCAGTCAGGAAGGAGAGCGCATCTCTCCCTGCTGCCTCACGAGACAGACAACAGGAAGGAAGTACTCTGCTCTTAAAAGTTTGTTTCAGTCTCACGTTTTGAAAGAGCAGGTCACTTTAAAGTCCCACCATAAAATTACCATGTGCCATCTGCTTGTTACAAATGTGCAAGGGAAATCATTGGTGCTCCTGCCTTGTTTCTGTGATGCAAATATATGTATGTGCCAATTATTTATTTTATTTTTAAACAGACTTGCTCAGTTGTCTCCCAGCCTCCCATGCTTCTTACATTGAACATCTTGGGATGTCAGTTCTAGGAGAGGAGACGACCACATGTGCCTGCACTGCTCAGCCTGTCTGTTTGCTCAGATATAAAAGGATCTCAGTGTCCATGACAAAACCCAGGGAGGGCAACTGTCAGGTTCCATGTGGTGCAAACATGTTTTTTGTTAAAGCAGGCTAAATCCAGTGGCTGCTATCATGAAGCTTTCCAAATGATTGTAAACCACGATGCAGTTCAGGGTACGGGCCCTTGATGTGCTATTTCCAGAGCTGATGGCCTGGCAAGACTATTGGTTTGTCCTGCTGCATGTCTCAGACTACAGACTTTTACCCATATGCTCTATTAGCAACCTTTTTTGGAGAGTTTCAAAATCCTCAGTCACTTCAGCCATGTGTCACCTCTCATAAGAGCTGAGAGGAGCGGAATTCAGTTTTTCCATTTGCTGTGGTTACTTAAGGTAGTGCTCATCTTGCCATAATCAAGGTGTCTGGTCCAGGTAGATTATTCAGATTGTGACTATAGACAATGCAGAGATATCTGCACCTCCAAAGGGCATTTTTCCCCTGTTCGTAGAATCAACTGGATTGGGAAAGACCTCTCAGACCATCAAGTCCAACCCTTGATCCAACCCCACTGTGATTACTAGATCATGGCACTCAGTGCCACATCCAGTCTCATCTTAAAAACCTCCAGGGATGGTGAATCCCCCACTTCCTTGGATAGACCATTCCAATGTCTGATTATTCTCTCTGTAAAAAATTTCTTCCTACTATCCAGCCTAAACGTTCCCTGGCAGAGCTTGAGACCACGCCCTCTTGTTCTGCTGCTGATTGCCTGGGAGAAGAGATCGACCCCCACCTGGCCACAACCTATAGTAGGATGGGTTGGACATAATAATTTATTTTAGATGTAGGTTGAACAAGAAGCTTAGATTAGTTTGCTAACTTTTACAGCACTAGAATTGGTACAAGCCCTGCATTTAAACCCTTACTGTCAGAGTCCACTTTCTGTGAACACTAGATAATAAAACTTCTGAAGGGATTGTCCTACTAGGTTAATGGAGCATGGTCTCAATCAGAGCCTTAAAAATGTTTCCTTATAGAAACAGTAACTGATCTCAGTGGGGTTATTCCTGATTTATACCAGTGTAAGAGTAAGACTAGTTCTCAGGTTTCCTATTGCATTCAAGCTAGCTAATTTTTCTCAGGGCACACTCATACCAATTTGGGGCTGAGTACTTTACTTATTTGTATGATGCTTACACTTATTTTTAACTAGTGCTTGTTAAAAATAAACTTTTCATCAGTGAACCGTGCAGGGTGGACAGATGACTCATATGCACTAGTGGAGTGGGATGAATCAGCAACACCGTTTGATTCGTAGCACGGTCTCAAGTAGAGCAGCTGCATCTGGAGAGACTGGACATGGTCCATCTTTCAGATTGTTACAGTCTTGTCCCCAGCATGTCTGGCTTCCTCTGTCAGCAAACAGAGCCATGAAACTCACTGCACTGAGAGGTGCAGAAAACCTATGCCAAGCCAGCACTGGGTGTATTTTCAGCTCACTCTGGTATCAATACATGCTTCTCATAGCAAATTGACTTGGTGTGGCAGTGCTGAGTTACAGCCCAGGTGTCTCAGTACAATGCCAACCACAGCCCTGAAGGTGTGAGGTTTTAGCTTCTGGTCTGAGCTCTGTTTGGTGGTGGCTTGGATATCAGCTGGGCACGAGCTCTGCTATCACACCTACGTGTCACCTGAGGGTGGCTATACCTAAGTGTAAGTGGAGGTTGACTTTCCACCTCGCTGCATTTCTTAGGCATTCCCAGGAGATTAAACCCTCCAAAACATTATGTGGCCATGGTCATAGAGTTATTACTGTACTTTAAAATTATATTGAGTCTACAGATATACATATTTATGCCCTTCTGTTAACCCAACTATATGTTTTCAGGCCTTAAAACTGCAACACATTTTTTATATTTGTTATTGAGAGCAGATGTGCCCAATTCCAATCATATTCTACTGAAGAATGTAAGGGTTGTGAGAGGTCGAATGGTGAATGCCTTTCAATCTCCATTATTATTTCCTCCACTCAATTGCCGCAGCAGGGAGACTACAATCGTTAATAGAGACCTTAAAAATATTCAGATATATTACAGATCAAAACCTTCGTTTTCACTCTTTCACTTACCTCCTTCCATTCTTGAAAACTGCTCTGGCCATGCTGCTGATTCAGCCTGGGACTGGAGCTGAGCTTTTGTCCAAATGCATCAACTATGGACACTGAGGAGATACTAAACCTGCTTTATTGTGTCATCTGACTTAGAAACCAACCCCTTTTGGAAGGTGTGACCACACATCCCCTGGTGTGTCCTGCAGATGCACTGCCTTTCTGCCAGGACTTTGCCTTGCCCACCCGCCTGCATCCACCTCTGCCTTTTCCCAGAAGGAGCACTCCCAGCAGCCTTAAGTGGGAAGTGCCAAAATCAACTGCAAAATTCTTTAAAAAGCTCTTTTCTTTCTGAAATATGTGCCTGGCAGTGACCAAAATGGAAGGGAAAAGTGCTGGAAGGGGAAGGACACAGGGACCAGTCTTGTGCATAAGCCCAGCTCGGAAATGCAGCCTAAGTTTCCCCTGATATGCTCAGGAGTGGTTCAGGGATATATTCAGGTCTCTTGCTGACCCATTCAAAATGACCATGCTGAAGACCAGAAAAGTCCAGTTTTAGATCTATGACAGGCTCTTCCCTTTCCATCTGGGGCCTTGGAAGGAGGATTATGGAAGAACATGTGATTAATACCCTCTCTCTGGGAGGAAGAAAACATGATTGTGCATTCTTTCCTAGTCCCGTCCATCATCCACAGTGATGCTCATGGGGAAGCTTATTCCTTCACAGGCAACATTTGCAGAACTAATTTCCAAAAAAATAGGAGTGGCTTTAAATAAAGCAAACATAATTTTGCAATTATCTGCAATGTTTTAATGTTTGATTTTCTCAGTCAGGGAAAATTTTTCTCCCTCTCTGCAGAGCAGCTATTTAACTGTTCATTTTTTCCTGTGGGAGTTTTTGCACTGAAAATGCTCAGTGGGCAAACTGTCACCACGTTGCAAAGGCAGGGATTTGAAGGATAACTGGGAGATTTTAAAGAATGTCTGAGCTTTGCTACTGCTTCTTATCCTTTCTAGGTCAGGCCCCCACCTCTACTGTGTGTTTCAAATGCTGAATATTTCTTCTATTGATTTCCTGTGTTTCAACTTGAAACACAAGTCAGGCACACAAAAAGCTCAAAACCATTTCCAGTTTGGAAAGGAGACATAAATAAATGCAATATCCTGGGTCAGGAGCCTTCTTGCGTTTAAGAGCACTAATAGTCCTGAGGACAGGGCTTCCAATAGGCTTTAGTGCCCTGGGTGTTAGAGGAGGCCTGCCTACATTCTCTCCAAATTAGCCATTTTTAGGGCACTGTTAAAAATCACCATTATTGAGAAATGGTGTCAAATCCAAAGCTATCAAATTCAGCACTTGCCACTTCATCCCTTCCTCCAGTTATTAAAGTTCCATACTGTGCTGCTCTCACCATGTGAGGGGTCCTAAAATAAAAACACTGTGAGCTTACACAGTGCTGACAGGATGGCGAATCAGGCCGTACTCAGTTAGAAAAGGCAATTGCTTGGGAATAGGTTGAGAAGGGATCTGAAAAACAGCTGCCCATCCCTTAGTTTATTCAAAAAATGAGCAGAGGAGGTCTCTGCATTGGGGTCGCTGCATCAGCTCACTGCAGGCTGAGGAAGGCTTATCATCACTTATAGTGGTGGAAGCTAGTTTAATTTTCAGTAATTAAAATTTAGACAGGATTAGTGAGTTTCACACCTGGTGCTGGAAAACTTTTTGACTAGCAAAGTTCCTCCGCCTGAGATAGTGGCAACATGCTGAGCAGGACTACCAGGTCCTGCCAGACGCCTTTAGGGTGCTGGGAAAACCCCTAAAGATGTGTTTGCCCCAGAGGTCGAAAGAGGGCACAGCTATTGAGAGGTGGACTCTTGCCTCCAGGCAACACCCCTTCTTTCGCCAGCACAAGCATTACCAACTCTGTTTGCCACACACCTATGGAGAATTTGGGACATCTAGGACCGAACATGAGTGACTTCAGCAAGGTGAAGTCTTTGGCAGCAGTGTTTGACTTACATTACTAACTGAGCAACACGTTTAATATGTGTATGCTTAGATCTCCTTTACATCTAACAGCAGCAAAAGCCCAGCTTCACCTCACAGACGTGGTGGCTGTGATTTTATCAGAGCACAGGTAGTGCTCTGATGGAGCAGGAATAGGGGCACCGAGCTACTGAGAAATATGAGGTTTAAAAGCCTGTACCCGCCTCTCAGGGTAAGTTAATAGAAAGCTCTCACCAGACGGCTGCTTTCTTTGATAGATGAAGGACTATCCAGGGAGCAATCTGAGATACACATTAGGCTCTCACACAAATCTGGGGAGTCATTTCAGTTGGAGTAACACTGAAGATTAAATATTATAGTTCACCGAAGGGGCTCTGAGTGGCAGTGAAAAAAGCCAGAATACAATCACCTAAAATCTCACAGCGAAATACAGAGCACAGTGTTTAATTAACCTTTTTCTATGATGCCTCAGGAAACACCAAAATAGACATGTTTGCTCTGTCAGCCTTTGGGGAACCAGTAGGACAGTTGTTCCTTTCTTTAGTGTGAAGTGCACTGAGGGCATCAAAGATGTGTCTTTACACATCAATTTGTGGTGATGGCTAAAAAGTATTCAGGGCAATGGCAGTAAGTAGCTGGGACTTCTGTGGTCTCAGCAAGGCTTTCTAATCTCCATGAGATGCATGTTCAGTGTGCAGTGATTTATAATTGGAGCACTTGGTTCAGATTTTTAAATAAAGACGTCTCTTAGAGCAGAGAGCAGAAAGCGTTCCTTGATGAAAATATATGGGGTTTTCTCCAAGGAAAATCTTCAGCTTTTTGGCAATAAAACTGGGCTATTTTCCACTTGAAAACATCATATAGATGCTTCACACCTCTAGTTTGTCATAGGGTGGGCTGCCTGCACCAGGCTTACCTGTCTCTGTATGGCATCTACAGTGTACTGTAGGTGTCTGATGGCAACAGGAGCTCTTTGGGATGGTAGGGGCTCATTGAGTGGTTTGGAAGCAGAGAGCAGCAGTGTTGGGGAGCCACACGAAGCTTTCATTTCTAAAATCAATGCTGTGACCTCTGATTTTGCTTTTGTTGTTGTCTGAAATCCCAGCAATTCTCTATCCTGTTCTGGTGTCAATTTGGTATATATTCTTTTTGATTTAGTTTTCTAGATCCATTCAAAACTGTTTAGAAAAACACTGTTCCCTGATTAGAAAACAAAAATGCTGCAAAAATTTGACATGTTCACCTGATAACCCTTTCCCCTTGTAGAAGAGACAGCACTGCAGAGTAAAGCCACCCTTGAAGAGCTCCAGAGTAACTCTTCAAGTTTCATTTACATCCACTTCTGGAGCTACAACCAGAATGCCATATTTTTACTGAAATCTTATCCCAGGAGGAGGCTCCTCAGTGCTAAAGCAATGGCCACTCACCAGTGGTGCCAGGGAGAACTATGGTGGTGTCAGGAGAGTCCTAAATGGGAGCTCCATAGTGCATGGGTTAACTTGAATGCATCATCACTACCCTACTGGTCAGACTTAGTCTCTTTTATGCATTTGGTGTCAGAAGTGAGTGTGTTGATGGATAGATTCCATATTTTCTCTCTTTAAAGTAAAAGACCACTTGCAAGGGTTGCTTACAGCTACTGCTGGCCTCAGCAGGCCCCAGCAAGGTGAAAGGTCCTTGTTTCCCCAGAGGACTGACACATTAAGATGGCTTCATTTGATTAAAAGGGGATGTTGGTCATTAGTTATGACCCAAATTTCTTTTTTTTGGCAATCATTCAAAATGTTCCCAGATGCCCATAAGGCTGTTGTTACCTGCAAATAAAACAAATCTTTATAACAAGGACATTAATGTTAATGAATAATATCAAAATGTGCCATGTGCCTTTCCCAGACCTTTTTTGCATTTTGATGGATTGAATGATGGAAGGGAAACATATGCTTTCCAGATTGAACCCAAACAGCTCGCTAATTCAGAGTCCATGCTCCTTCAAGCAGAGAATAAATTGGATAGTATTTGTTCTCCACTTGGGATTAATTATTGAGTTTTAGAGGTAAGTAGCTGCACCAGTGAAGGTTACCAGTTTGGTCTTTAACATCTAGTTATAGCACTGAAGGAACTAGGAGGGAGGAACTGGTTAAACAGGAACAACCTGGATATTTCTGTCCAGCATAAAATGGGCAACAATGAAAGTGGTCAAATGTTCAGCTCATGAAATAGTAAGTTCATATGCACTTTTGTTGAGGATTAATTCAATTGTATGAGGAATGGGTACTCTGATCAGATTAACATTAAAGAGCATTGACACAGCAACAGGAAAAATCTTTGGGTTTTTTATAGTTAGTGCCGCAGTTGACCTGGAGCTGGTAGTGTCTCGGGAAAAATGAGTACTGTTCCCTGAAGGACTCATGTCAACCTTGAGCTTTAGACATTTAAGAAAGGAATCTTCCATCTGTCAGGCAGAACAGGGTTTGGACACTTGTCCCCAGGGTCTGCTTTGATTATGTGATGATGTTTTAAGGAAATTAGTTGATGACTGTGATAGGGAAAGAGCTGGATCTGAGCTTGAAAATCAGGCAGTTTTTTGTTTCATTAAACACACATCTTAGCAGGAAGTTGAAAAGGTAAGGTCAAGAGAGGAAGGCTGTGCCAGGGGTGACGGTGAAAAGGTGATGGATTAAAAATATAGTCTGATTTAGCTATTTTTGAGATGAAATGAAAAATGAGCACTTGAAAAATGAGTTAATTAATCATCACGTCTTAGCTATTCAAAGAGCATTTCCAGTGATCCACAAGGTAGCTTTTCATATTTTCTGTGGTCAGGAGCTGCAGAACATTATAACTCTTTTCTTATTTTATTTGCATTCTTTTTTTTTGACCCTTCAGCAATATTTCTACAGGAACATGTGTGGTCAACTGAGACACTGTGAAGGGTGGTAAGTTTTCACTCTTTTTTAGTAGTTGTATCTGCTTTAGCATTTTGGCTTGAAGCAACACTGTGCTTTGGAAGTGATTGCCTGGACAGTCCTATTTGCTGCATGCTCTTTCCACCCACAGAGTAGGATTTGTGTGCACAAAGTAGATTACTTTTAAGGTAGACTCAACTGGAACCCCTATCCTAAGCAGGTATGAAGGATTTCCCCCAAGAGGAATGCAGGGTTCCACACCAGCCATAGGTTCCTCACACAGCTTTAAGCCATGTGTAAGGAGCTTTGGTCCATGAAGCCAGACTCAACTTACTCCCAAGAACCCCTCAGAACTGCAGATGTCTCACCACCAACTGATTTGTGCTTTATGCCACAAATTTAACTCAGTGCTTTCCCCTTCCCCCTTTTTCAATCCCTGTGAACTGATGCTCTTGGCTGTTATCTTGTAGCTGCCTCTCCAAAACCATCTCTGCTCTGCTAATGACACTGGAAACAGAAGGACCCAGGCTTCAGCTTCTGCTCAGTTTTGGTGGCAACGTGATAACATGAGGGCTTGGTACTCGTAAAGGCCAAAGAGGAGCAAGGACTTTTGTTCTTCTTAATGTGTAGCCAAAGATGTGATGCTTTGTATCATGTCTTAGTGAACAGTGATACGAGCAACAATTAAACACTGCCATTCTTTTAACTTTGTGTCATACCTTAGTCCTGACTGGCTTGTTTCACCAACTGGTACTGCAAATGCCCCATCATACCCTGCCCATCTCCCCCCTCAAGCCCCAAGTCAACGTCCATCGACAAAATGGGACATTGTGGGGAGGAAGAAAAGAATCCCAGTGCAGCACCATGACACTCAGAGAGCTCTGCCTTGTGTGGCATCACCTCTCCCAGCCTTCTGTCCAGCCTATGCAGCTGCTCCTTTTCCTCTCTCATTCCTCTCCAGCCCTAGTCTGAGGCACTGAAAAGAATGGCAGTCAAATCATAGTCTGCTTACCATGGATTTTTTTTTCAGATGTTAGAAGTGATCAATATTTCAATCTTTTCTGTCTAATTTCAAGACGGACAACTCAGAAACTTCAGCTGAGCTCCTGAAGGCTCATTGTGAGACTGTAAATTCAGCAACGTTTGCTTTAGTGAGCATACATCTTTGAGAAATGTAAAATAATAACACAGTCATGCTGCTCTGCAAAGTAAATTTCCCGGGCTTTAACCAGAACTTTAAATTCAAGCACTGATTTTTTTTTTTTCCTTTTGGTCAAATGGCAGGAGAACTGAGTCTGCCATCATCATAAGATTGACAGAGTAGATATGTTGAAGCCTAAGAGGTGTTTATTTTCTACAAATTTAAAGTTTAAAAAGAGATTCACTAAAGGCAATTAAGGCCAGGAAGAAAACAAATACAGCAAACTCCCATTCTGTGTTACTTTTGCAATGCTGACTCCAGGTTTAATTTTCTCTCCTTCACTAGCAGTGCTCTAGAAAGCATGAAGCTTGTAATTACATCTTTGTTAACAGCTCAGTGAAAAAAACCAACAAACCATCTATTTTACTCAGCACTTGCCTTCTCCTACTAGCATTTCCTTATAAATGAGACGAGGTGAATAAGACACTAAACAGTAAGCACTGGGCTCTCATGATGATTTGTCAGAAATGGTCTCATTTGCCTGTCCTACTTCCTACAGCACTTACTCACAGAGACAAGATGTGATTGCTACCAGTGCAGATGTGTTCACAATCTTTAGGAGTCTGGCCAGATGCACCAGCAGCCTCAGAATGCTCCTTCCAACAGATTATTGCCTGTGTTGAGGAGTGGAGAAGAGCACAATTTTAGGGATTGTTTCTTCCTTTCTTTTTCTGCAGACCAAAGTGGTTCTGTCAGCCACTGATCCTCTCCTTCTCCTTCCCCATCCCCTGAAGTTATTTATCATAGCTTGCAACTAGAACTACCGTAAGACAAATGATCTCTGTGAATTGTTTGATCTACAAAGGGATCTGCAGTGAGGCTGACACACAGAAAAGAGGTGAACACTGTTTAGCCTGTTGCAATAACACATTGGGAAGGAAAAATGCCTATATTGACTCCTGATTCCCAGAGTATAACTTCAGTCTTTATTGACACTATGCTATGGAACAGAATATGGAGTAAAATTTGATATTTGCAAAAATATCAAATATGGCAAGTAAGTTTTCTCTTTGCAAAGCAGATGGACTGTGCAATTTTTAACCATCATTCCACAGTTATCCAGTGACTGGCCCCAAACCTCAATGACTAGTTCCTCAGTTACCATTGCAGATATGGATCTTAAATTTGTATTGCAAAGAATGTTTTAGCTACAATTGCATGCCTATTGCATATTACGTTTTAAAGAACCTGTGTGTTGCCACCAGTCAATACCGACATGCTGGGCTGTGTGGTTTAGCATTTGTCATATGTGTAGGGTGATTCCCATGGTTATGTTTACAGGGCTGATGTCTTTAGGAATATAAGTAGCTTCTGTATGTAACCAAGGGGTGTGATGTTAGTAAGGAGTTCCTGCAACAGAGTATGCTGAGGAGTCTTGAGTTTTAGAGTTTCTGAGTTCCTGAATACTGATCATGAGCTCAAGGACCTGCCTTTTTCTTATTATCACTATTCTACAGTAGAAATATTTACTGAAGCCAAATAAGTTCCCTCAAATTAATTTCAATGGAAATAAAATTGGAATATCAAGCATGGCAATAAGTCTTTCTCATCACATTATGCAGCTACAGAAACGACAAAATTTTTGGGTTGAAGTATTTTGCCAAGCCATGCATGTGCTCTTGGTTCATCAAGACTCATTGTGGGGAGGAATGTGCTGGCTTAAATGTCAATTACATCAACCAGCGCTGAGGTGGTTCCTACTGTCCCTACTGAACTGGGATAGTAGCACTAATTAAACACATTGCACTAGCTCAGGAGAGGAGCTACATTTGTTAAGTTTCCAACGCTTGTCACTCAGTTTTGTTCCCATACCAGAAAAACCGTTCTGAAGCAAGAATTGGAAATTTGGTCTTAGATTTGTTAGATAGACAAGATCAAGTCTTGTAATAACCTATTTTTTGAGGAATATGTAGCAGAAAAACTACATCAGACATAAGTGACAGACTACAAGATGGAAAGTATACTTCTAATTGTTACAGATGAAGTTGAAAGAGTTGTCAGGGAGAACCAAACTTGCTTCCAGTAGTAAGTTTACAGGTAATTTTAAATATTTTATAGTTATTTTAGGCCTCAGTAACAAAGAGAAATTTGGTGTTTTTAAGGAGTAAACAGTATAATGTATTTGCAATAAGATTTGCTCTCTCAAAAGAGTTGTATCACATGAGGGGCAGACTATATGATTGTAGGCTGGGGAGCTGCCTGTGCTTAGTCATCAGATGAAAGATACGGAGGTCAATCATCCAAGGATATAAAACTCTATTCCCTCTCACAGAGAGCAGAGGAAGATCTAGGAGGCCATCATAGTGACTGTAAAGGAACCCTAATCTGTTTCCAGTTAGTTAAAAAAAATATTTAATCTCCTTATTCCTTTATAGAGAATTCAGTTATCCAATTATGCTAGCACTGGATTTGCCTGGACTTTGCATAACATATCTCCTATTGAAATCCTTATTGATGTATCCTTAATTTAAGGCACCTACATTAATGGAGAACCTTGTATTCTGACACCCTATACTTTTACACAGTTTTTCTCATTTGAGTGTTTGCCTCATATGGAATAAATGAAAAAATTGAAAAAGTGTCAACTACAGCCTTGAGAAAGGTCCTCGTGATCCTGGGACAGCTGGTGTGCCTTTCTGAAATGCAGATAGGAATTTACCCAGGAAGGAAAAGAGGGTGCTGATATACATCTGCATGGACTTCAGTATCTTCCAAGTGCAGAGTCAGGCAGCGAACAGTGTAACCATAGGCAGTGCAGCAGGGTTCGAAAGCTGAACATGAATAAAATATGTCACCAAACCCTCACATTTTGTATATAAAAAACACCTGCATCTGTAAGACAGGCAGTTTTGCAAGGTTCAACAGCCTCTGCTTCTACATCCTCGAAGGTGTCAGCAAAGGTGCACATCTGCACCTGAGCAAGGAACTGGACGGGTGGGAGCTCACGTCTCCAAGTTGGTCATCCACAGTAAGCTTGTGTTCAGCAGTGTGAACAGATGACTTCTGTGCTCAGTTCACATGCTTTGGGGGATGGGAAACTCTGGCTTCTAAATGGGAGCACAGTGCCTCCTTTACTGACTCAGCCCCATAGTCGTTTCAGCTCAATACACTGAGTCTGATCAACACCAGGTGCTTCAGAGGGAGCTGCATAAAATCTCCCAGTTAGAAGAGGTAAGGTATTTATCATATGGTACAGTTTCTTAATCTCAAATACTTAAAGAGTAAAAACTCATAGATAAGGTTGTACCACCTTATCATGTACAACAGCTTTACCTGTTGTTACTCTGGTTATTTCTGTTAACTTTTGGACATTCAAGCCATCTTTCCTGTAACATTTGATGTCTCCAGTAAGATAATTTTCTTTTTTTTTCAACGTTGAGATGGTAACTTTCCCTACTCCCCTTTTGCTGTGAGCATCAGAAAGAAAATCTTGTCTGTCTACATTGCAGTGGAAAATCTGAATTTTTTTCCCCTGAATTCCAGGTAGGCCTAAACTTTCTCTGAGGAAGCATTGTGGGTTTCCAGTACTTACTCTGTTGTTACTGTTGAGATCCACAGATGGTGCTAGCACAGAGCTCCATTATGGATAGAAGACCTCTCTTTCCTTTCATGGTGGACAATTTTCTGCTCTCTTGCTTATTTTTATTTACCACACTTTAAACTCTTAAGTAACAATAATGTATTGACACAGTACTTTGGATTTTACAAGGAAAATGAATAATATTCATACTTTCTTCCTCAAATATAAACCGTCTCAGGCACAAAGATGAAATGTGTGTAATTTCATCTTGCTTTACAAAGCTAGTGAAGATGGTAATGAACCTGTAGCAGTTTACACCAGGTGGAGTGATTTAGTTTATGTATTATTTTCTTAAGTATTTGTTGGGTCATAGCTTGAACTATTACATGGAATGAAGTGGCAAATACTTTAATAAAGTAAGATCATCACTCTACTTTAGGTAGTAAGGAGAGTATTTTTGGCATTGATTTAATAAATTCTATCACTCATCTTTCATATCCAGTAGGAGCATGGCATGTATTTTTGATGGAAATAAAACTCTGACCACAGTCTGTATTTGTATCATGTCACCTAGGAGGTGTAATTGTGGATTGGCAGCCCAGCACGCTCAGCGGAGCAGAAACACGCAGCAGAAGAAATGCTCCGTGTCTCAGAGCTTTTACAGTCCAGGTGTTGCACAAGAGACGGTAGATGGATGTAAACAGCAAGGTGGGAGGTTGTGGAAAGCAGGATGGTGTTGCCAAGCATGATGGGCAGCCTGGCACACTGCTCTGATCTACCAAGGCCAGCCAGGAGTTTTGTTGGTGTAGTAATCACTAATGAAGATTGGAAGGTTCTGTGAATAGGAAATCTTTGAAAGTTGCTTTGCTAGGTAGTTAAAAAAAGGTCCTATAGGGCTGTGCCATTGGACTGTGCTTCAAGGTCTGTATGTTAGAAAGCTCTATAGGTATGACATTTTCTTTCTCCAAATTCTGTCTCTTTTCCAAAACCAAGACACCTTTGCACTGAGGAGAATCAGTTTTTGCTGACTGAAACTAGAGTTTACATGAGAAATGAACTTTAGAAGACAATTTGGATTTCTGGTACTTCTATATTAAAAAGAATAGCACTGAAACTAGAAATGCAACAAATCTTTTGGCAAAGTCTTCACAAAAGCTTAGTTTATCCATTAAAATGTGAAACTGTAGTAAAACTTAAATTAAAAAAAAAATCACCATTTCTTCATTTTTTATTGTTCTACTACTGAAAATTGGCAGTAATTCACTTCTGCCATTTGTCAGTTTTTAGACTCTTGGGCCTTGTTAATGGATTTTGGTCTAAGCAAAAGGAATCAAAGCAGATGTACATTAAGTTGCAAGGGGCATTTCAGCACAGTGATATTTGTTGAAAGGGTAAATCTTACTTGCACTCCTCTCCTTCATTCCTACTTTTGGCATGGGATACTCACTATACAAGAGCTGGCATTTGTTTTCAGTGTTACTGTTTTGCACAGGACTATTTTTCCCCTGAACCCCAGGGTTAGACTGTCTCCCCACCTGCTGCACTCATAGGTAATGTTCAGGCAAAAAAACCTGCCAAAGCGCCAGTGAGTGAAACTTTCAAAGTCACTACAGTACTCTAACTCTGTAAGTGCTATTTTGGAAGCATCTCTGGCTCTTTGGAACATATCTGTTGAGCTGTGATCATAGTGTATGTGCTCACACCTGCCCTCACTGTATTTGAAGCCAGGCAGTGGCACAAGGGCACGAGTGACACATGCAGAATGAAGATCTGGCAGTCAGTAGGATGGGTAAACCAATGGGAAAGTTGTATGAATGGGTCCTGGGTCACACAAAATAATTCAGAAGTGGGTTGCAGCCAATCCAGACTTCTTTGGTTCCTGTGAACATGCTTCAAAGAGACATGCCAGTTTATATTCACAACTGCGGCAGAAAATATAATGTATTCCTTTTTAAAAACCCTTTCTTCTTGACCCTCCACACTCAATTCACTTGAATGCTACTAGTTTTGGTCCCATGATATTTCTAGGGTGTTTTTTTTTTTTTTTTAATTTATTTTCCCCCCGTGTGGTTTCTTCATGGGACTCAGTTCATGAGAAACAGAGAAGATTCACTTACATTTTTGAGAAGAAATGGTTCATCAGTGAAATAAGTGTGGATGCCAGCTCCTGGGCTCAGCGCTGCATAGGCATGGACTAGCAGGATGGCCCCAGGTAGGTTGCTGGGCTGTGGCTGTAGATCCACCATAAAACCAACCCTGGGTTTAAAGGTGATTAAGAAATGAGTAGCCCTGTTTGTACACCAGAGCACCAAAAGCTGCTAATGTAAAATGAAAGTAGAAGTGAAAAGAAACAAGCCATGTAAGTATGGGAGTATAGTTAATATATTATGGCAGGTCTATAGCTTGGCTCTAATCCCTCATTTGGAAATCAAAACCAGACTGCTGGAACTCACCTGCCAGACTCAATCTGTTTCATAATTACCTGTGGATTGTTATTTTTGTTTACCTTAATAGCACAGTAAATACTGCTTCTGCCTTTGTTTATGACTTATTTAAATGACGGGAATATCCTGAAGAAATTCTGTTTTTAATAGCACCCCAGTGGCTACCTTCTTTCACATCCCAAAATAGAAGCCAATGGATCAGGCCTCCAGCATGAACTATATTAGAGGGGAAAGAGATTTTAGTACGCTGCCAAGCCTGATGTTTATAATGATCTTCAATTTTTAGTTTCTGCATGTGATTAGAAAACATGAGGGAATTTCTTTCAAGTACTGAACCCATTTCTGCAAGGAAAGGTCCAGCAGTCAAATATTTACTAAAAAAAGCTTGAAATCTGATTTTCATTGCCCTTTCTAGATAGCTAAGGCTGGGACAAGGGACAAAGGGCTCTTCCTCTCCCTGGAAGTTCTGCAAAAAGGAGATGCGTGAAGTAGGAGCAAACTTATTTGTTCACTGGTAGCAGTACCTGGCTTGTGCTTAAAGGTCAGAATTGGTTCTATGTCCTCCCATTTTATACTATGAGTCCCAGGATGATTTTATTACTTGTTGGGGAGATAAAATAATTTATGGCCCGTGCTCAGAGCTGTGAATTGCAATACTTCGGCCTGTAGGAGTAACATAGTGGAGAGAAATAGACTGGCTTGCCCAACGCTCAGTTGCAGCTGATGCTCAAATCCTCCTGCTCTCCTTTTTTTCACTCAAGTAACTTCGAGACCCAGCATGATTTTCATGTGTGAAAGAGTCTTCCTGTTGTGATCAAGGAGATCTAGAGGATCATACAGTTACCCCAAACTGACCTTGATGCCTTCTAAAAATGATGTCATGAAATGAACCCATGTACAAGACAGGAAAGGGGAATTCTGAGAGTTTTGGACTACTTCAGAAAAATCCAGATTATGCTGACTGAAAAAAAAAAAAAAAAAGAGCGAGCTATGTACAAGGAATATTGTGAAACTTCTCATCATAGCTGCTTTTGTATCTGTGTCGGATGAGGTAATTACGAGCCTAGCCCAAAACACTTTGCGTGCTAAAATAGTTCTTTTCCCTTTGGAAAATCTTACTGAAATGCTACCATCTGTAAACAAATAAAATAACCCAAATTGCAGCTCTGAGAGGCTATTATCTTGGGATTTGGTCACTTCAGGTCACACAGAGATCTGCATTACATCTTGGTTAAGGTGATGTAACCACTACTACATTATCAAAGTGCCTTCCAAGGAAAGCAATCCTAATAAGCCAATTTTAAGGTTTTATAGAGTCTCTTCTGCTTCTTCATTTTGGGGGGTGGTGACATCAAAACAGATAGTTTCCTGAGAGAATCAGAAAACTGGAATGATTTCTTGTGTCCTGTTTATCAGTTCTGTTTTCTGAAAGTGGACTTTTCATGAGTTTTGCTTTGAACTTTAAACAACAAGCAGTTGTTGTTTATGAAAATAAGAAGGAGCTGAAGGGCTCGTAATGTTTCGTAATAGCAGGACATCTTTCTGAGTGGCCAAATTAAGGCTGGATTTCAGAGTCTGATTTTGAAATCATTGCATTTATACTTTTGTATACCTTTAAATGAGTCATGCCTGGGAAGTAGTTAACATCTCATGGTACTCCGATAACGTACCAAAAGCCCAGTTTTGGTTCAATGCCTAAATTTTTCTCATAAAAAAACCCCAAAACTACTTTTGGAAATGGCAATGTTCATCTCTACATGCTGAAAGAAATAAGGATTTCCATCGGTTTTAACTGGAATGAAGGTTTCTTTAAAGTTGAAGGGAAAACTTTACAGTCTAACATTTAATGAATTGTACCAGTCCATGGTTTATGAAATCTGATCATCTTATTCTATATTTTTAACTTTATAGCTAAACTCATTTAATTTAGACTTTGGAATAAGCAAGGATATAATCAATTTTATTAGGTTTTCAATTTTAAAAAGGTTGTAAAGTTTATATTTGAACCTGCAATTGAAAATGATTATTGACTTTTTCCTTCCACCTAAAACAAATTTGAGAATACCATCATTAATACATGAAATTTTACAGAGGAAGGATAGTTAAAAACATATGAAATGTAGCAGTTGTAGACAACTGCTATCCTTTCCTGAAGTCTTACCTGGCAAGCTATCAGAACTGAATGTTATAAACTGCTATTTTATTTATGAATCTGTTAGAAATCATGACTCCTATAACTGATGTAGTAAGAAAAAAGAATAATCAAAATACAAGATTGTTATTTACTGCTGGGGGAAAGGTTGGTATCAATAAAGTGGGAAGAACTGTATGGAAATCAACATGCATATGCATTATCAAAATTCATTAAAACTAAAATCAATTCCTTCAATCCTAATTATCTTTGCTATGTCTCTGGCAGATTTTCTTAGAGTTGGAAGCTGTAACGATAGAGTTTTTCACTTCTTAAGAGGAGTGATAAATCTGAAATGAACAACTATTAGTGTGATTGGTAGGTTGCTGGAAGAAAATGCTTTTTGTGCAGCATCTTGTCCAAGATTCAATCAGGCTTCAAACCAAAGCATTCCAGTCAGACAGTTCTCATGGATTTTCAGTAATGAGCAAGATAGGGTGGGTGGGGGAAATATTTACCAATGTCTCTAAGGCTCTTGAACTTCATATTTCTTTGCGAAGTTGATTTACTAATCTCCATCACTACAGTCAGGACTTTCAGCAGATGGCTTCTTTGCCCATATATAGGTCGTGAGATGTGTAGCAGGGCATGGCTCTGCTTTTCCCAATTGATTGCTTGTGTTTAGTTACAGACAGATGAAAGAAGAAGAAACTCTCCCTAAACTGTTTGTGACGAGGGGACAGGCTCTGTAAAGGTTCAGTCATCCCAGCACCGGTGACTTCAGGCCTTAGGGAGCACGGGTGCATGTACGGGCACACAAGCAGTGACCAAGGGCCAAGACAGATGCTTCAGCTCCCATGGTGTAAAAAATGAACCTTGGCCACATTTCTGGAAGATATGGTTTGAGTTAACAATACCGAAGAAAGTAATGAAAGTCCATGAACCTTTCATGATTATTTGTGAATTTATTGCCATTCTCCCTGACTTGAAATTGAAATAAACATAATCAAAGGACATTTTCTTTTTAACTGATATTCAGCAGTTTGTCTTAATTTGGTTATGTCCATGTTAACATTCGATTTGAGAAAATTAAACAAAAGAACAACATACAAAAAGACCAACCAAGACGAGACAGGGTGGGTAATTTCAACTTGTACTTTTGTCCGTGTGATGCCGAGCATTTCCATGGAGCCACACTTCCCTCCTTCTGGTAACAATCAAGACTCAGTGTCTGCCCTAGACCCTTCTCTCATTTTCTGGCCAGGTAATATATGATTCTATACCCTCCTCTTGTATGGGTCATAGCCTTCTAAAATGATGGTTTCATATTTCTGTGATGAAGCAGAAAAATTTACACAGAAATGTGCAAAACGAATGCAGCTTCTACATGCCAGGGAGAAAAAGACAGGTTGCTAGAAAACAGCATGAAAAAAAAAGACAAAACCTGTCAACCTTTATATTTGTTATCCCTATTCTCACATCCATGGCTACAAATTCTTCATCAGTTCGTCTTATGCCATTTAATTTATCTACTTGCACTCTAGGAAATATGTTGCTACTGAGAGCTCTGCAAAAATCATTGTTATTAAATATTAGTTAGAAAAAAAATGCTGTTGAAAAAGTTTCCCATAAGACCAAAAATTTATGTTGTACAGGTCTGTGGTAACAGAAAGTGAATATTAACTATTTTTTCTTTACTTTTCTTTGGCTAGTACTGGATGTTCTGTTGAAATGTCTAAAGCACAAAATTAAAAGAACAGCTGTTTTATAAAGTATTGAACATGTGTTCTTACATCTTTGACGAGTATTATGTTGAAAATATTTGTTTATAAAAGACTGTAAAATATGAATATTCAAATATATAGCACTTTTCTTCTAGTAGAAATGCCAGCCCAGCTGAAAAGGTTTCAGGAAAGAGCAACTGATGTGTGGGAAACTGATTTACATCCTCTAAGGAGCTGATAACTTTGCATATTGATTGTATTAAAATCATGAACCATCATGTAAAATGAGAGTAATTTAGTTTAAGAGTGGAGAGCTGTTTTAGGTTTAGATGAGGATTAAACTTCTGTATGTACCTAGCAGTCATTGCAAGTTTCCTACTAATTATCTGTTAAATGTCTGTGTTTCAAATGCAGGAGTTTGTATTTAAAAATGTAAAAAATACAGTCATTTCTTGCCTTTTAAGTCTGGCATGGGACTGAATGCCTTATTGAATCAGAACTTAGTTATTTTATCTTCTTTACACATATTCTAGTTTACTGTACTTGGTTCTTGAACGAATGTTCAACTAGCAGTATTTTGGGAGAAAAAAAAAGGCATGAAAATTTTTGTGAAGACACTTGTTTACTTATTTCTCTTTTCACCAGAGAAAAAAGCCCTGTATGTTTTTAAGGCTTGTGCTTTGAGGTATAAGGAGTTCATATGAAAGGCAAAGTATCTCTTATAACTGGGAGAGAAGAAGGAAGGGAGAAGGTAGAACTCCCAGAGCCCTGAGGCTTCTCACTTGTCTCAGTGCGAAGGAGACCTATCAGAGCCCCATATGGCCAGAGCACATGTGGAGATCTCCAGCACCCTGCATCAAGGAAGCAGGATTAGCCCCACAAAGTCATTCCAGCCATTTTCCATTGTATGCTAAATATTGGTGAGAAAGAGGGGAGCTGAAAACCACATCACTCTTCATCTCTGGCTTTAAATCCTGTACAAACATTTCATTTAGCTTTAGTTTTGGCTCTATAAAATAAACAAATCTGTACTGTAGAAATGTCAGTTAAACGACTTTTAGTGCTTTTAGTGGGCTTCACATGGGAGACACTGGATTTGTATTGATTTACACCAGCTGATGAGCTGGCACAGTGTGTATTCTCTGCAGTTTTTATGAGATAATTAATGAATAATAATTCCAGTGCTTTGTATGGTGGTTGTGTCTCACAGAGGGAATGATTATCATTGTTTTGTTGAGGGAGATGTTTCAAAGGTTCTTTACTTTGATTGCAAAATTTTGAAATGCTCCTTGGAAGAAATCCAAACAAGCCCAAAGTACGACAACTTCTGGTCAGATTCCCACCCAATTCTAGTATTTCACATCTAAAAGCCTTCAACATTTTTATGTGTCAAGACGATTAATATTCCCTCATCAGCTCTTCAAGATGACATATGTAATGTCATCAGCATCAGGCATCCTCCTCCTCTCAGTTGCTGCTTTTCTCTTTAACTTTTCCAGCACAGGCAAGAGTCCACATGCTGAACTCTATTTGGGATAGTAAAAGCCTTACCTTGTTTAGATGGCTTGTTCCCTCTTTTTTTCCTAGCAGGATGAATGGAGAATTTTGGACAGATCATATCCCTGGCCTTAGGCTGACCCCACCAAGGGACCAGCTGTAAGACTGCTCACTGTTGCTGTGAGCAGACTTTGATACACCACTGAGCATCCCCAGAATTCTGTTTTCACCCCCAGAATTCACACTGTGGCATTAATAATTGTGGACAGCAATTGTAATGTAAGTGTAATGATGGCAAGAGATGCCAGTTTGACAGATCTGGAGAGCTGCAGCCTGTGCCTCATTCTTCACTTTTATGAGGACACAAAACAGGAATTTGATCCCATCCCTATCTGCAACATCTGCATACACAGACTTCTCCCCAAGCTGGAGTGATCTGCTCTGGAGCCAGCCAGATAGTTTTCAAGCAGGGTAAATATAGCCTTTGGAGGAAGTTTTCCTGTGTAGGGAAGCCAAGGTTGCCTCTTTACAACTGGTTTCCACAGTTCAAACACCAGTTTTCTCTGTTACATAAATTATTTTACTAGAACACTTTAATATCCAGTAATATTTTATTAAGTGAATCATGCAGCTGACAGAAGGTTTTTGTACTAAAGAAGTGTACAGCTGTAAGGTTGAGGGGGAATATCAATGGGTGATGTTTTCTGAAGCTCTCCCTTACGGATTCTTTCTGCTATCTCTCCAAAACTGGGCACAGGATATAAGATGAGGCCTTGTCAATTCTGAGAAAGGTTGAATAAATACTCAGTGTCTTTTATGGAACAATCTTCTTAATGTAGCCCAGAATGAGAATTGTTTCTTCTGAAAAACACTACGTTTGACTCATCATGAGTTTGAGATTTGAAGTACCTCTGAGATCTTTCCTGCTGAACTGTTGCCCAGCCACAAATATTCTCCGCTCTGTATCTCCATTTCAGTTCTTCTGTACTGGAATTTATCTTACCTTACAAAAGACAAAAAATAAGCATTTTCTCTGTGCAGTGCCCTGGGCTTCATTTAGTTGCAGTGCAGAGACACAGGCACCTCTGGAAGGCAGTTCACCCCAACTGTCCCAGATGCCTGGCTTTCACACGAACTATTGTAAATTATCTTTCAAGAATATCAATCAACCTGTTGGGAATATTTCATCTCCCAAGATCACACTGATTTCTGAGTTTTTAGTCCAAGTGCTTGTCAACTCTTTTACCTTGTTGTCTTACATGCAGAATATAAAGATCCTATTTATACAACCTGTCTTCAAATATCAGCAAATACCTTTATTAATAGGTATGCTTAGAGTAGGGTTTTCGCTGTATAGAAAGCATCTTATGGGTGATTTGCCTAAATTCTACTTCCCTAGTTTGTTTGTAAGAAATAGTGCATGTGTCAGGACATCTTGCAGAGACTATTTCTGCAATCCCAATATCCAGGAGGCTGATATTCATGTCTAAAAAGAAAATATGGTGGCCTTGATATAAGTTCTTTTTGATGCACCCACAGAAGTCTCCTTTTAATATCTTAATTACTGTATCTATGTTTTTAAATTATTTTAAGTAATGGCTGAAAATTATGCTTCCTGATCTTCTAACTCCTGCTTTCACAGGATGATGGGATTGATTTTTCTGAGATTTATACAATCATCTGTAAATCCTCAAAAATAATCCCAAGTAGCTCTAGCCAAGTTCTTAGAAGAGAACTTGATGGTATGCAACCTCTTTCATTTTCTAAACATATTTTTCCCTTTCTGATTTCTTAATTAAAAAAAAAAAGTAAATATCTTCTTAATTATGGGATTAATGCTGTCATTATTAAAAAATACTACAAAGAGTGAAAGAACTAAGTCTTCTGTCATTTCTGAGTAATTCTTTTCTTAGTAAGGAGCAAATCTTGTCTTATTCCATTTATAACATGTAGCTGCATTTTGTATTTTTTCTTGTACATTCCTGCAGTAGTTTTTCTAGTTTTAGCCATGCTTTTTGTTCTCATCCTTAGTTGCTTTTCCTGGATCTCAGTTTTTATGATTCAATTTCAAGTTTCACATCCTTAAAGAGTTCCTAATGGAGCCATATCAACCTTTCACTCTGCTTTTGAACTCTCCCCCCTTTCAGGTTGTCTCATTTAGAAACTCACCCTCTCTCATGTTTGTTTCCCTGTTCTTTTTCCTGAAAAGATCTTCCAGTTTCTTCAGTTTGGTTTGTTTGTAACTATATGATTTTTGAGGTACCCTCTAGCCCATGCTATTCTATGATTCTATGATCCCTATTGTGCTTATTGTCCCTATTAAAGAAAACTCCATGATTTAGGATGTAGTCTTCTCAGTCATAACCTAAAACAACCTCTCCTTTTCTGCCGCTTTTTGCTTTCTGAAGTAACAAATTGCCCTCCAATTATGCTTCAAATATGCATCCCCATCTCACCTGGCAGTCAAAAAAAGTCTCTGATCTCCAGGAGATCCTGCTCTTGGAAAGCTTCAGAAGTTTACTATCGGAAAGTATCATTCACTTCTTCCTACTGCGTATTTATAACGTTAGTATTGACATCCCCTTTTTTACTGCACTTCTTGTCACCAAGAATACAGGTGACATTCAGAACTTTTTCTTGCCTTCTCATGGATTCCAAAGCTTGTTTTTCGGTTGTTCTTTGCATACAAATGAATATCCCTATATTTTTTCTTTTTTTCCTCCGTGGAGCTTCTGTACCATTATTCAGACTCTGGGATTTAGCACACTTCTTTTGTGATGCATCTCTGCAATGCCATTTTTTGTCAACCTTCAATTTTCTTCTTCTCAAGGAGCGTCCTGCAAAAAAAAAAAAAACAGTTCTGGGAACCAACTAAATTATTTGGGAACTACTCAGTTCATTGTAAAAGAAACAGAGCTGCCACTTTATCCAGGAAGAAAACAATGTATGTTTCTCTTTTTGCAAAGTATATTGTCTCTGTTACCTACCATTTTGCTGATCCACATCTTTCCCCTCCTCTATCCCACTATGCATAGCATATACTCAGTGCCAGTATTTTCGCACTGCTCTAGGGGAAGTTTCTTGGTGCCTAAGGCATGAGTAACAGCACATTTAAAATTGAATGTAGAATTTTATAAGCACTACAGAAACTCAAGGATATTTCATTATAAAGCTTATTTTTGTGGTTTTGTTTCAATGATAATAGGGGATGTCTCACTGCTAATTTTTCTTCCACAACTTTCAGTCTGGATTCTATCCTATGTCTCCTGAATGACTATTACAAGCCATAAAATCTTCACATCACACACAGTTTTAAAAACCCAACCAAACAAAAACAAGCACTACTGTGGAATACTATATGATTTGTAAAATAATTTTTGCCTGTTGCTAAGGACAGAGGATGCGCAATGGTGAGCAGTTGTAAAACAAGTTCATTTTACATATACATTTCTGCAGAAATAAATCAGCCACTAGAGAATCATTCTCTTGGAAACCAAACAGTGCGGGTGAGTAAAGAGGTTTGGGAGTAGGGATAATCAGCCATGGCTGCATCTGCACAGCAAGGAGCAGCAATAGTCTATCCCAGAGCATTGTGTAATACAAAAAAATTCTCTCCCCCTTGACCTTGAATCTGTCTTTGTTTGAGCAAAGTCCATATTTAGTTCATTGCTCCCAAACACACAAGTGTTAGTTTATGGAAAAAAAAAAAAAAAAGAGGTCAAGCTGAGTCCAGCTGACCCCTTTCTTGTTTCCCCTTGCACTTGATTTTTTTTATTTTTTTATTTTTTATAAGAAGTTTAACATGTTACAAGTAAGTCATATGTGAAAGAAATCTACGTGTGAGCAGATAAGGGATGCAGCATGACCTTTGCTGCCATTTAATCTTCCATTGTTCTTCCCATGAGACTAGACTCCAGCTACAACACAACAGTTAAATAAAGAATTATGAAATACTCCCTGCCTCTGCTGGAATACTCCTTCTCTCCTCTAGGCTACTCCTGTGAATATTGGTCAGACAACACTGAATATCCATGAGAATCTTTGCCAGCGTTTCTGACATTGGAGGTCAGATTTTATTTCTACAGTGCTAAACAATTTGTTTGCTAACTGTTTATGGCTCTCTTGTCCTGTTCTTTGCTCCATCTTTGAACCTTTTTCCAGGTATACAAAGACAATTCTTGAAGCAGTGCACCCCTCTTTGCTAGCTGTCATATTTTATGTCACATATTCCTGCCTTCACAGAACATGTCCATAGGGCTGAAGGAGGGTTAAGCTGTTTTTATTTGGTTTGGTTTTTATTATGGCTATTATCACCACAGTAAATGGGAGGACAACATCCACTGGGATTTTCCTTCTGTATAAAGCGAATCAATAAACAGGGTAAATACACTAATTTGTGTTAAATATAATGTAATGGAAAATTATGAAGGTCTGGAGGTTCAGTCTGTGTCAATTTTTAGCACCAGTGGTAGTTTTGAGGTCCAACAGATACAATATCCTCTATGTATATATTCATTAAGATACAAGGATATAGGATAATTGTTCATATATAGGATATGATATCCTTTGGGTGGACCATACATACATATTGGTGCATTTAAGTCCTCTTTGCTGGTTGAAGAAGATAGATAGGATTGCTTTGTCTGTGGTATCCAGGATGCAGCAGTTCATGACTTAATAAACAACAGAGAGAACAGACCTTTGAAACTCCACAGTATTATTGAATGTTTTTACTGTGACTGGTACAGAAAATGTCACTTGTTTAATTTTCCTACCAGAAAAAAAAAAATTACAAATTTTCTTTGAAATAATTGAAAGCACCTCAAAAGTTTAAAATCTAAGCTGCTTCACTGAGTAATATTTTTAATTGATTTAACTTTATTCTAACTAGAAATGTAGCATTTCTAATAATAAATAAGAGGATTTGGAAGCTTCCCCCCACCCCACCCCCCAAATATACTCTATCCTTTCTTTGCCAAATCACATACAGCAGCTGCAGACTTTATAACATTATATAAATGTTCAGACTGGCTATAAAAGATTAAATATAAAATTCCAGTGCATAGAACAACTAGTATAAAGAAAAACGAAATTGAATTTACTAAAGTCTGTTTATTTAATCTACTTTTGTTAATTGAAAACTTTATCAAGGAACAGAAAGAATCTGTTTTCCTTGCAAGGTGCTGTGGTGGTGGTGGTAGTAGTTCTGGAGGAAAAGTACAATGAGAGCAGAATTCCCTCCGGAGATACCTGGCTTGGGAAGAAGACAAAACTATAATTTTACTTTAGCTCATGGCTCCCCCTTAAGTAGGTTGGGAGTTAGGGAATTCTGTAAGAAAAGAAAACCTGGAGAACATTTGCTGTTTTTTTCCAGCTCTGCAGTCCCACTGGACTCAGCTCTGTGCCAACATCATAACAGATAAGACAGTGGGAAGAGAGAGCCAAGAGTGAATAAGCTCACAGCCTGGGGATACTGCACTAAAGAAGCTACATTTTGCAAGACACACTGCTCTGCCCTTTTTGCATCTATGTTACATTTAACAGCACATGATCTGTTTTCAAGATCATTTCCTTCTGGAAGTCACTCTCTCAGGCGGGTCCTGGGAGGTGTTAAGTGCCTTGAACTTCCACTGACGTCAGCAGGGGCTGCAGCGCCTGGGATGGGGCCTGCTGACCTCCCCAGCCGCCCTCCCGACTTGCTCCAGTGACATCTAGACAGCTGTAGGAGCTGGCCTGTGCTTTGTGTCCAGCACACCTGCCTCTAAATATTGGTGCTCTCTGCTTATGGCTGCAAACACAGCATCCCAAATGCTGAGTTCTGCAAATGTTACTTATCTGTGGCTCCACTAAAATCCAGACAGTTTACAACCTGTAGCATTTAAACGTAGTTGCTGGGCTTGCTGGAGTCTCCCATGGGCAAGCCATTGCACATGCCATCCCTGTTGGTCATCTGGTACAGCAAGTGAATGAAACGGACTTTTTATGTCTCCTGTATTATCAGTTGATAAAGCAACTGAAAGGTAATGAATGTAATATTGAATGTGTCCTTCAAGTCTTGCTCTCCCTTCAGCATCACTATGCTCATTGTTGCTCCTCCAACCCTAAGACCTGTGCCTAAGGCTTGAAGTTCTGAGCTCTAAAACCATAAAAGATGGAGAAGGCAAAATGCACTTCCTGTATGAGAAGGTCCAAATAGGGAAAAATAGTCTCCAATATCTTCTAAAAAAGTGAAAAATTTTCTAGATAGCCAAGGCTTCATTTGCATTTCTTTCACAGAACAGTTGGAAACTGATTTTTCTTATTCTGATATTGTTTTATTGGTGTCAGAGCTGCATGTAACTTTTCAAAATGCCTAAGGAAGAGACCTCGCAACACGGTGAGAGACTCAGAAAAGTCACAGAGCAGAAACAGGGGAGAAGGGAAAAAGGCATGGGAGGATGGTCCCTTTAGGAGAGAGAGTGAGTGTCTCACAGTGTTTCAGGCTCCAGTTGCATTGCCCAGGTGGTGCCAAAGTGTCAGTGGGAGAAGAGGTGATGTGAGGCTGAGCCCAGAGGGGTCCTGTTTAGGAGCTTCAAGTCCCTAAGCAGCCAGTATAGAGGGACTTTAAGTTTCTGGTGAAACTCTGCCATCTGTTCTTATTCCTGACTGGTGCTGAGCTACACCCCTGTCTGAAAAGCTTCTAAACCCTCGACAGCCCAGTGATGGCAGGAAATGGAGCTGCTCTGTTTTCCTGGTCCTTGCTTGTGTCTCCTGTCTGGTGATTTCAGCTAGGCTCAGTAGTAAAAGCCATGGAAATTGCATGTCCCTGAATGCCTCCAAGCTTGGACGCCGAGCTGGAAGCGGTACCACAGGGAAGGTATAATCATGACTTCCTCAGTAGCCAGTCCTAGCTGCAAGAGTAGGAAAGGTTCAGAGCCACTGCCACAGCGTCTTGAAAGATGAGACATTTTTCAACTGTTAATTATTCAGCTTTTCCAAGCTAGTGTTATGCTTCTCTTCTTTGGCCTGCTCCACCAAGAAAGTCCTGTTTGTTTAAAAATATCGCTTACAAGTGGGGAAGCACTGCTTTCTCAAGTATCCAGATGGTGCAGTTTAGGTCATGTCAACCAGATGCAGAGATTCCATTACTAGCAAAGACCGAAACAGTGTATCCACATGTTCCAGTCTTAGGCTGAATGGGGACTTATAAGCTGGAGTCTGAAAGTATTTTAATAATGTTCATTTGGTGCTGCATTTGAGCTATTTAATCTCTCTGCTAGACTTGCCTTTCTTGGACACAGTACTGCATAAGAGGGAGTTTACTGCACCTGGAGCAAAAATAGTTTATATCTGGTGGGGTTCTGTGTCTCTTCACTACCCACCTGCCCACTCATGATTCTGGCATCAGCACAAATAGAACAAGTTTGTTCTACCCTTTTCTGCTACTGCCCTTCATCCCCTAGGCTTCTGGGGATGCAGATGGGTCTGTGGCTGTTTGAGACTTCTAAAGAAGATACTGTGGTTATTATTTGCAGAGTATTTTTTTGTCTGCTCGAAGTCTCACAGAAGTCTTAAGGTCTCTTCTACCTCCCACTTTTCCTTTTTCTTCTCCACCCAGTGTTAGAACTTTCCTTCATGTCATGTCCTAACTCTTTTCACCTTTCCCTTCAAATACTCTTTCCTTCTCCCCTGCTTCCAGAGTTAATGTTTTGATATTGACAATGCAGATGATTGCATCTGGGCTTCTTTTGCAGTTAATAGAAGAAAACTGGTACTTTCAGCTTGTGATTCATCACACCCACCCTTAGCTGTCTTCAGTAGGATGAGATTAGTTGTGCCCTAGAAGTCTGTACATTTTCTGAGATAAATCCCAACCCTACTGCCTAATTCTACCTCCTTGGCCACTGGTACTCTGCATTTCTGGCTACCAATTCCTCAGTCTCTGTCACCATTGCATAACCTCCAGCAGATACTTTGTCCAAATTCCACGTGCTCCTCAGACCTTCTCTAAAGGTTACCCTGTTGTTCATTATCACTTTTCCATTCTACTCTGCATTAAAGTCTTTATATAACTTCCTGTTAATTTCTGCCTCCAAGGCTCCTTTCCAAGTACACTTGTGACTACCCTGACTCAGGAGTCCATAGTCCTTCTCTGTCCTCTTCTGCTCTTTAAACACTCAATTCTTCAAAGCTCTTTCTTTGGGGAACTCTTAAACATCTGAATTGTTTTTTAACTTCAACTTTTTGGAGATATAATCTCCTCTTCATCTTCCATCACTCTTCTCTCAATTCTCTTTCACCTTCATAGCACTTGTTCTTTAGTCTCTTTATTTCTCTTGAAACTTCTCAGAAGAAGACGTTGTCAAATTCTTATCTTCTTGCTCTTTTCCTTTCTGCTTTCAACTTAAGCCATCATTGGAAATATCTCTGAGGTGTAGCAAAATGCTATTATCAGAGCTTTAAAACTTGTCTCTATGCTGAGCCTTCATGTCCTGTGATTTGACCTGTCGTCTCATTTGCCTCTCCTGTTTTAGTCAGGGGGTTGGCCTTTGCCTCAAGCGCAACTTGCTGTCTCAAACTTCACCTCATCACCACTGACAGCAACTAACACCTCTTTCTGCCACTCAGGTCTCTCCTCCATGGACCTTTCTGCTTCTCTCTCCACAGCATTTATGAAACCTACTCCCCACTCTATGTATCAATAGGGCACTGTGTTAATAAGATATACTAGCTGCCATTACGAAATGTGCCAGTTAACTCCTGATGTAGAAAACATAATATATGAAAAGATGATAGTAGTCAACGGCAGTAAAACAGATCCCAAAAATTTTCTGTGGTACCTATGGAGGGAAACAGCTGTCCCAGTGCTAAATACCCCCATGCAAAAGGATGCAATGTGTTAAATAACTTACATCTATAAGAAGTATTGATATTTTTGCAGTGTTAGAGACTACACTAAGCTGCTTATATCATAGACTTTTGTGTTCAGGGCAATATTTATATTGAATGCGTCACTGAAACAGATCCTGAATTTCAGCTAGAGTTTGGGGGTCTGTAATTTTTCAAGGATTTGTCATATGAACCCGTTGACAACTTTAGCTGCTATTTTTCTTCAGCATCCCTCAGAAAAATCCATGTGGAATTTCCTGGGTTGATATGCATCCCACACTTCTCTCTGCTTAAGACTGAGGTCTGTGGCAGGCAGGACAGATGTTAGTTTCTTAAACGAATGGCAAAAGAACCCGTATACATTTCACAGCCTTAAGCCTCAAAGCATATAGATCTAAAATAGTGCTTCTTTACTGCAAAAAGGAACAGTTTTATGTTCAAAAGTTGTTCCAGTCCTGGATAAAACTAAATGTTTTTTCCAGTCATTTCACTTGTCACTTTATTTAGTATTTTTTTGTTTTCCTTCCTGTGATCTTATCTCTCCAGAACTGTTCTCAGTCATACTTTTCTGAATTTAAAAAAATGAACAATCTCTTTTGCTGACATATGAAGACCAACTGGGCACATTTCACTAGAACTCAGATATCAGGTCAGCTTTTAATGTAACATGTTTGTATTATTAACAGCACACTCAGAATCTCCAAAAGCAGGACTGGAAAGAGGAAAAGAGTCTCATGATCTTCAAATGGATCCCAGTTTCTCCATACTCCATAACCCTCTGTGGCCCCCAGTTGCACAATAACATGTCCTACAGGTGGAAAATGAAATTTCCAAAACTCACAGAACATCAAATAAATTTATGTTCAAGTCCCTGATTTGAACAAAGAGTAAGGAGCTCTTATTTTATCTGAACTGTTTGTTTTTTTTTTTTTTTTTTTTCCCCTGGCCTTGAAATAGCACTGTTTTATTTATTTTTTTTTCTTGAGAAGGAAAAAATTCTTAGCATGTGTGTGACTCAGAAGAAAACCTGTTTGTTTTCTGCAATAAGTAAACCATGAATCATTGGTGGTTTACCACATTTATTTCCCTGCACATGAGATGTGTTGTGCAGTTAAATTTGGTAAATCTTAGTACCTCAGGGACTGATTCTGCAGTGCTTGCTTGTGCTGGTACATGTAAAAAAGCCTTCTCCAGGGAAGAACTCTGACTGGAGTGCTAGGGAGCCAAAGCCAGCAGGTTCATTCGTATGCCATAGGGCAGGGATCCTGCATTTGTGTCTCCAGGAAGAATAACCTTCAATTAACAGTGCAATGTGACAGCTTCAAGAAAGGCCTGGCTGGAAATAAGAGTATATTTCAGAAACTGGAATAAGCTAACATCCTGGTGCTCCTCCCGAAGGGAGAGGAGACTGAGAACAAATAGACTGGGAAAACCTATACATTTCAAGACACAGTAATCCAGTTGTAATTAACTGGTCTCAGCAAGGCTTTCTGGCCATTGGCTACCCTGGATTACTGTAAGCCACCTATTCCTCCTGCTGGGGTCACACCTGCAGCTGTTAACTTTAGATGCTTCCTCTTCATTTCAAGAACGACTGTTTAAAGTGCTCGTACTTTGATATACTGTAGGGAACAGGCCAATATTGGCACAAGAGGGACCAGATGACTTCATAGTCTCTCTCCATCATGGATTCCTGCAATTTCTTCACTATATTTTCTCATTAACCCTGCCAGTGCCCAATTGTGAGATACAAGTAGCAGCTCACAAAGGATTCACTAATACAGGCTCAACCCTTACATAGAACATACCAGAAAATCTCAGAGTTCTTTTTCCTAATTAATGAAAAATAAAACAAGAGTAATCTGTTTGCAAAAAAAAAAAAAATACCATTAGTGTTTTGATATAGTGTCAGATATTGAAAGCATCCAGTAAGCAGGAATCCTGGCATGCAGATTTGGTGAATGACTCCTATTCTACTCATGCAACAGACAAATGAAGCTGGATGAACAGAGAATCAAACCATCTTGTGATTCATCCCTTGAAATGAAACTCAGGGCCTTCAGGAGAATCCATTCTAGCTATTTTTTTCATACTTTGTAGTTTTTTGGAAACTAATGAGCCCCAAATCATCAAAAGAACAGAAAGATAATCAGAAGATAATGTCAGAAGATAATTATGATGATATATTTACTTTGAAATGCAGCTTCACATAAACATGGCTATAACAGGCCAGGATCAGAATCCATGCCATGGGGTGTTTAACCTGATGAAACTGATGACTTTTGGATTCAGCCATTACGCCAGTAATGAGAATGATGAAGCTGATGAAGGATAAACTAAGTAGAACATTTTTTCAAGCAAGCTGGTGAATGGAAAATAGATTTTAGACTGTTAAAATAATGATAATAAAGAGGATGAAAATCATTGGTATCTGGTTGCTAATCATTATGCCATATGCTAGCAAACCCTCAGAGTTTATATATTTGCTTCAAAATGTTTTACCTGGATAAATGTATTTAAAGGTTTAATGTATAAGATTTAGTGCCCCACAAATCTTCACAGCAGTTGACAGCTTCCTTGCCGTTTGAAGAGATGAGCTTGGAAGATGGAAAAAAAAGGTCTCCCTAGGGAAAGCAGATGGGGTGAGAATGATGAGGGAAAGGGATTTATCATGAGATGATTTGAGTTGAGATTTAGAGTGAAAATTACCAAACAAGATAGGGACTTACAGATGTCACTTCTACAAACCAGGGCAATCAATAAGGACTTAAATACCAGATTCCAGCAAGGAAGAAGGAAAACTGAAGTCTTGGTTATAGAAAAGTGCTCTGGAATTTAACTTGCTTTACCATACACACAAATGTATTTTGCTTGGGAAGGGCAGGATGAGAGAAGGTAAGGAACCGCAATGCTCTGAGAAATATGAAAAAGTATGAACGCAAGTGCCGTGTCTTTCAGAAAAAACTCATCCAAAGAGGAGTTGGAACACAAAACAACCCTCAGACCACTTTCTGATCTTTCCTTAGGGTTGTAATTTGGGCTCGGAGGACATCTCCATATATGCGAGCAATCAAGTAGTCACAGCTGCAGCGCTGGTTTCTCTCATCGTTAATCTCCTCCCTTGCCCCCAGCTCTAGCCCTGCAGTGAAGTCATTGTGCTAAACCTCTGACATCCCAACAACTTCCATAGCAACAGAGCATGGCGTCCTAAACACAAGATTAGGTGTAGAGCCTACCCAAAAGAGAAAATCAACATGTGAGGGTGAAGGCTGTGGGCTGGACACACCTGACACACCTGCGACCCCCCCCCTCCCCTCTCCGGTGAGGGAGGAGCGAATCCACAGCAGTAAAAGCTGGCAAGCTGAGACCCAAGCTGGTGATTCTGTTTGTGGCACTCCAGAGAGGCATTTGCTGGAGCCCTGTTATCCTTCGCTGCTGAAGGCAATTTCTGTCTGGCTTCTTTCTGCCAAAGTGCTGCATACTTGAGCTGTCTGTGCTATCCCTCAGTAGCCTACTGAGGCTTGAGCACGGACAAAAACAGCACCAGAGCTAAGCAGGACTATAATGCTTCCTGTACTCAGTGTGCTTCAGCCAAATTCATGGTTCCTTGTAATCTAAGATGGTCATACAGTAATTTAGACCCCCTTGAACTTGTATTCCCTTATGCAGTTAGATTTCCTGAAGATAAAGCCCTGTTGACATGGGAAAGTTTTACTGGTTATATAGATGAAGTTAAGCTGGTGTAACCACACCCTGTGTAAAAGTGACCTTTTCAGTATAGTCTGTACCTCTACTTGTGCTAAACCAGAAAATTCACACTGATGTTTTATTGAAGGAGTACCTTACTAGCTGAGCATAGATACCCTTGCTGAATTGGTAACATTTGGAGCCCACATGCCTCAGAAACTCACTGAGGGCAGGTAGGTGCATTTAGAAGGTGACTGACAGTTTCAAATTTATAAACCTTTAGTTCTGTTGCCAAACTAGTGTGCTCTGAATTTATCACCATTATTCACTACAGATTACTATTTTCATTAGCCATGTAGTTAGTTTCTCTAGGTGAATTTAAACAAAAAATAGGTGGTATAACAAATAGTTGGTCCATCTTTTCTAACTGGAGCTAGCTAAATGTCACTATCAACTTAGCCTTAGCTGGTTCAGGAAGCTCTTCGTGCTGTTGCGAGGGTAGATTTTCTTAGGGGGAGCTGAAAGTGTTTTCTTGACACAAAGGGGCCCTGTCCAGTATTATGTCTTTTCACAAGGAGAGGAGGTCAACTACTGAAAGAATAAAATCTGCCAGATTTTTTTTAAATATGGACAAAAATATGTATTCTCTTTTGGCTGAACTCTTGGAAATCCTTGATGTTTTTTGGCTAAGAAGTTTCAAAAGAATTTTCTTAAAGGCAGCTCAAAATTCAGTATGAAGCAGCTTAAGTAGTTAAATTTAGTAATTTTCTGAGCTACTGAAAACACTTATGGTGGGGAAATTGCTCAAAAAAATAATAGTTGGTACTATTGATGGTTGATAAAGTAAATTCTTGTAGCTGGATATAAGTGATTTCTGTGGGTTGTAGACATGGATACTCTCATTATAACTGCCTGGAATCCCAGAGTTTCTGGCCTCTGTCATACCTTGTGATAGTCTCGATAAATAGTCCACTGATTAGTGGTGTTTTTGTTGGACTTATTTCATGGATTGTTTCCTTTTTCTTGTGCTACACAGGCAGCTCAGTGGGAGTCTGCAGCTTAATTAGTTTCCCTATCTCGATCAGAAATCAAGGGTTGACCCAGTCAGCCTTAGGCATCTTATTCCTATATTTTACAAATCTGATGAAGTAGCTCCCCTAAAGTAACTGTGCCACTTGCTGTTGTAGTCAAACAGAAGAGTACAGGTGACTTTGAAGGTTTCCAGAGGAGAGTCTGTCTGAGTGGTCAGACCCCTTCTCTCCACAGCCCTTCAAAGACACCTGTGTTTCTCCCTCTGACTGTAAAAGGAGCTTAAGCATTTAACTCACTAGGTGCCTAAAATTTAGGTGCCAACTGAGTGCTTGAATGAAGCCAAAACAATTCTGTTTCAGATTTATGAAATTTCACACTGTATGAAGGCATATATATACACACACCCATATATAAATATGCACATATATTTAGTATTCCTTTATCCAAGTTGGCATGATTCTTTTGAGATATTTTTATTTATAGATATAAAAAGTTTATATGGAAACCTGCCAGGTAACACTGGTTTTGCATTTCTGATTTCAATTTGACACAGTTTGCAAATGCTATGCCTCCCAGAAACACTAGCTTTCTTACCTCTTATTAAGTTCGCTGATCTGGCCTCCCTGTGTCTGGTTTGCATTCATTTTTAGCCCTCAGAAATTTACTGCCAAAAAGTAGCACATTTCAAACGGCGCAATTTACAGAAGCAACAGTAGATGATTCATTGGTTGAGCTTTAACTTGAGCACTCAGCAAGAAAATACCGTGCATGGACCTTTGTGGTGAGGGCAGTAGAAGCAATGTTTTCCTTTTGTGAGCAATTACTTATTGTAAATTGTAGTTTTCAAGTCTTGGTGACACCATTAAGAGGTGTGACTCCCCCATTATCCATGTATGGTAAAGATGTATGGTAAAATCTACTCTTTATATTTACACCATCCCCTTTTGGTTTCCAGTGAACAGAAGCCAAAAAAAATAGCTGTGAATATTTCATAAAGCCAAATGTTTTGCACGCAACTTTTTCTGAAATTAAGCTGCTACCTAAACTGGGTAGCAAATATTAGTTCTAGACAGCTATGGAAGAAAAACTAAGTTGATTTCATCATTTGAGCTCACCACAACGCTTTAAAGGGTTGCTTCTGTCATGGGGAATGGAAAAAACCATTTTAAGCTGGCATATATTTATTCCAAAGAACTAAAAAATCAAAACTTATGAAAAATAAAGAGAAGCTGTTCACAAACGTAAACATGCAGTAGATATTTCACATGTTTTTCTGTTGAGACCCAAAACCTGAATCCCTCTGGCTAATTTTGTTAATTAAATATCCAATTACATTCTCCATCTGATAGTGTCAGGCTTGTGTATTCTGGCAGAAATCTAAATGTTGAAATCTTCCTAGTGTAAGAAGACACATCTCAAACTTAATTTTGGTTCCCAGTTTACCCAAGCACTAGCTATGTGTTTGGTTTTAAAACATATAAATGACCCATTGAAACTGATGTGCTATGAGAGCTCCACACCAGATAAATGACCAGATCTGACTTTGACTGTGGCTGTGCAGCTTGACAGAAGTTAATGGCATTGCTGAGATATAACTGAGGGCAGAATCTGGCCCTAGTCCAGTGCTTGTCATAACTTGTCATATTAAGCTGAATGTTAAAGGTTTTGTACAAGGAACTCCATGTAGAGCTCTGATGATTAATGGGATCTGGATGCAGAAATTCCTGTGGGCTACAACTTAAAATTCATTCCTCTATTTTGATGGCTGTTCATTTTAATAGAGGACTTTGATACCACATTGTGCCGACAACTGTGGAATAGTCTGGCTACTTATATTTATCACTTTGAACTTCTGGAGGCTCTTGAAAAACTTATGGCAGCTAGGCATTATGCACTGCATGCAGTTCCAAAATACCCAGAAGCTTAAAGCTGATGTTTACTCCTTCCCTTGAATTTTGATAAGTCCTGAGATATTGTTTAAGCTCCTGTATGGAATATTAACACATTTGAAAGGAAGGCAACAAAGGATAATTCTGTTTATGTATGTACCAGTACAGCCATGGCAGACGTTTAAAAACATTTTCATTGCACAAAAAGTAAGGAAACTTATACAAGAGCATAACCAGGATCTGTTATATTGAGAAAGGTAGACCCTAGATAGTCTTGTTTCTCACATGGGATGCTTTACCAAAGAGAGCATGGCATTACCCCAGTGGGATATTTCAATTTATTCCAGACATTATGAGCTGCTAATTTGCTGCCATAAAAACTCCAAAGGTGTTCCTTCAGATTGGGCTGGCAGCAACAAGGGTGTGAGCTGGAAATCTTAAAGAAGATAATTTTTAGCTGCCTTTCCCTTCTACCTGTAAAATATTTCTTTTAAAATTCTGCTGTGTATTTCTCCAGTACATGACAGTCTTGGTATAAAGAAGAGCTGAGTATTCCTTAACCTACTCTATAGAGTGGTTCACCTCAGCTGACAGACTAGTGATGCCAAGAAATGTGGTCTTTGATCTTTGGACCCTGTGGTTAGATTTATAATTCCACTAGTGAGCCAACCAAGGGTGGACATTTGAGCACTATGTGAGTGAAGGGGAGGGAAGGATGGCAGACCTGGTATGGTCTGATTTCAGCAGCTTGAAGATAACACTCTTCTCAGGGTACTGTCACCTGCATGCCTTGCTCCAGGACTTTTTTTTCTGTACAGCATTGTAACTTCCATCCCTGGGGAACAGCAGCAAAATGCTGCAGAGTGTTTCTTCTGGTCACCTGCATTTTCTGCTACTGTGGAGAAGATGGGAAAGGGCAAGGAGGAAGAAGAAGGCATTTTCAGATACAAGCCTCACCTAGATGCCTGACACAAAGCCCAGGAGTGGGCACAACTAGGCAAAGCAAACCATGATGTGTAGCAATGCAGTTCAGCAGGAGGAAGCTGCTCTGGTGTATTTTGCAAACTGTTGTGCTTTTTGTCTGTGAGTTTCCATCAACACAACAACTGAGCACTGAGCTCAGGTGCAGACCAGCCTCTCCAGTCTCCGGCCAAGCAACTCCACTGGAACAGAAGGGTCAGGGAAATGAATATGGATGAAATGGAGAAGGCTCTCATCTTCCCACAAAATTCAGAGCTTGTCAATACCAGAAGAGAAGCAAAGTTGCAAAATGTGTTGGCAACCCTAGTGAAAAATCGGTGCAGGACTGCCAGCTTAATTGCACTCTTTAACTTTGTGAGATAGTTTCTGTTCTCATAGGTTGCAAATCTGGACCAGCTCTACTGACTCCAGTAAAGTATTTCAGGATTTATATATTCTGGGTAGAGTTGAATTTGGCCCTCTCTTGTGCAGACTGGAGTTATACTGTCACTCCACAAACTCCAGTATTTTTAGCAGCAGTTGTCACATCTAATCAAACACCAAATTTAGCAGGATGAAGTGAGAAAAGTTCATGGTTCAGGAGGTTTAAAGCCAAAATTCCAAACATTTTATCCAATCCCTATACTGACAGATAAGTAAAGAAGTTTGTATATGTACATATGTATTTAAGAGTTATTTACTGGTACTTTTATGCTGTTAGCAACATTCCTCTTCTGAAATCTCTAGCAGACATATCCTATACAGAGACTAATTCACTATAAAAACCCAAAAACCCAAACACCAAATCCTCAACAGTGATATGTTATCTTAAAAGTGAACCATTTACAATGTTAATTCATAAACTAACCACATTCATTTAGGAAGAGAGCAGAGACAATAATATATAATCTATTTTCCAATACAGATTCCAACTCACAAATGCTCACAAGTTTTTAAAAAGAATCTAGGACTCAAACCTGACCATATAAATTAGCTGATAAAAGAGTCAGAAAAAGAGATAATATTAGTAATTCATAAGCAGAACCATGTGTACACATAGGGAAACAAATTTGATTCAGTAGGCTTCCCCTTATTGTCTATTCATTACTGATTATTCCCTCATCTTTATCTTTTAATTTCCCATATCAAATCCTTTCAATTCATCATCAGCTATGGAGATTGGCTGACATATGTTTGCCTAGTCCAATCTGACCTGAGGCAATATCACAGCTGGAGATATTTCATGGAAAAAAATGACCTATCCAGAATACGGATTGTGAATTATTCAAATAATATAAAGTTGGTAATCTCGAAGAACTGATTTTGAGGTGTTGGTGTATTCTTTTTCCATGGTTTTAAGAGAAAGCATTGGAATAAAGCAGGACGTATCAAAGGTGAAATATTTGAGAATCTTGAATGCTCAGTAAACATCTTGAAGAAAGCAATAAGTACAGCCTCGTGTACTCATCATTTTACTATATTTACTGTGTAACTGTCTGGAAATTTATCTTTCGAGTTTGGTTACTGTTGTGAGAGTGATTTGTTAGGAAGAAATAGTAAGTCTGTGTTGCAAATAGTGGAATGTGAGTGAGACTGTGATCTTGTCATCCAGTTGTTTGAGAAAAAGCAAAGAAGAAATATCTGTGAAAGGAGACAGGTTTCAAACTAATAGTTAATTCTTTAAGAACTGCTTGCAGTTGGAGACACTCAGGAATGCAAATTTCAGAGGTGTACTTTTTTTTTCTTGGGTTATTTCAAAGATTTCAAGGTTTTCAGTCTCTTTCTAAAATGGCTGTACATGTGCAGTTGCAGCTTTTCCGTGCATACCACCCCCACCCTTACGTGGTCCCGCTGGTATTTCTAACTGAAGTTGTACAGCCTGACTCACTCTGCACATGTTAAAAGGAGTCACACTGCTGACTTCAGTGGCTTTCTGAGAAGCCTCGAGGAACCAAATGAATTCTGACTTTTCCCCATTTCGTTCTGTACTGGTACTTGAATGGCAGAAATGTGGAACAAGATAGTCCATTTGGCTGCACGTTTGCTGAGTTTAAATGAGGTGGGTGAGCATGCTTTAGCATGTGTTTGAATAGAAAAAACTTGCAAACAGGCAGTTTCTGTGGGAAAAAAAACCTCATAGCAGAAGGAAAAGCTTTTGCTGTAAAATTTAACCTGATAGGTAATTTTTTTTTATCCTTTAAACATCATGGAAAGAATAAAAGTTTACTAGTAGGAGTGAGGTTAAGGACTGCTGCATCAGTACCTTATTTCCACTGCAAATCTAATATGAGAGAAAAAAGCATGGAGAAGAGTGGGTGAAACATGGCACATGTGTTATTAGATAAATGCAGGATCTGAGAAGAATAACTTCCAAGAGGATTTACTTGGCTCTGTGTCAGGCTGGGAAGTATTTCTATGCTTGAAACGAGCCAGATCACTGTGAGAACAGGGGCTGACTTGATGGTCCCAGGGACAACTTGCTTGGTGACAGAGCAGAAGGAGCACTGGCGTCCTTGTGTCCCTTTTTCGCAGTCAGTGACAAACCACAAACCTCCAGGGGACCTCAGGCTCAATTCAGGGTGCTGATAATTTGTAGGCTGTGCTTTCTCATTCCTTCACTTCATACTTGCCTGGATTTCTGCTGTGGAAGTGCACAGATGTTTACAGGAAGCACATCACATGCAATGTCCCTTCCCACGTGTCTCGCACCTCCCTCTCCCCAGGACACACGCTGTGTCCTCTCTCCTAAGTGACCAATCTGGCCCAAATCCTCTTTTCCCTGAAACTTCAGTTTCGCACTGCAGCCTTGGCAAACAGCCCCTTCCACATCTGCTTTTCTCATTGCCCACCTGGACATCCCAGTTTTGGCCTGCTCTGGGGACCCGTAACCTGGGGATTTGTTCCCTCTCTGCCCTCTCCCTTACCTCCGCTGCTTTTCCGAAGCACATTCATGTGGTACCTTTGGCTGTCACTTGTAGTCCTAGAGCTGCCAGCACCAGTTGCCATTTTGCTATCCTTAAGGGTACCTTTACAAACATATAGCCTTCCCATTGGATGCTCCTCTTGGAGCAGTAGCACTTTTAACTGTATTTTGCAGAAGGTGTCTTTCAGGTCCAATCTCATTGGGATCTCCACGGAGACCATGCTCCTTTTCTGGCCCATCTCCTCACAGCATTTCTAACAAGACTGCCGTTAATCTATTGGGTAATTTATTTTCCTTACATATTTCAAGTTGTCTTACCCCCATATATCACTCGCAGACAAGTCTGTCAGATCTCTTTGGATGTCCTGTTATCTGAGATCGGTGTTGTGCAGCATGGCCCGTAATGCATGAAATCGGAGCAAGCTGTGTGCTTACGCCGTGCTGCATGGCTAATCATTCTCAAATGCTATCGTCAGTTATCTTGGAGGAGTTAAAAAAAAAAAAAAAAAAAAAGAAAAAGACTCGTGAAGTCTGCGGCTGATTTAATCTTTAAAATCAGGAGAGACTTTGCAGTGATTAAAGAGCCATTTCCTGACTACATATTGATATGAGCTGCTTCCAAGTCAAATATGAGGGAGACTGACAGGCATTCAGTCTTGGTCTGATTGGCAGGTCTGAGCCCCATGAACAGTGATCTCTTTCCTGCTCTTGTTTAAAGGCATTCTGGGGTGGTCTGTATTCAATACACAGCCATCTCAAGTAATGGCCCTGGTATTTTCTATTGTAATTGACAAAATTGCACACTTTAATTTTCAGTATCCATAAGGACAGGTGGAAAGTTTTATTCAGAAACTGAAGGCTTCATGTTGTTTTCCAATAGCTTCCAGAAGCCAGTCACTTTGGGAGCAATTCCATGTTCCGAGAAATGCCAGAAAAATATGTGTGCTGAAGGATTTCTCCAATATTACTGCAGAGCACTGAGTCCTTTTTAACATAAATAAGCAAGGTGAAGCATTGCAAGCATGAACAGCAACAGTTTCATGGGACATTGATCCTTGAAATCTGGAAAGCACCTTTAGAAGCCCTTGATCAACATGGAGAGGCTGCTCGGGAAAAGCAGGTTCGGTCCAAGTATTTCTGTAGGTCTATCAGATGGTCATGTCTTTGTCATTTCACCTCTCCAAGGATCAAGCTGTTTCATTTGAAGAGACGGAGGCTGTGATAGCAACCTTCTTTATAGAAGATTTTGGGATTCTCTTCAAGTTTATGAGAGATATTTTGCAATATGGTGCCCAAAGTAAAAGAAAACTAGACTCAGTTATTCAGTGCTCTCTTCCAGCTCTGCATTCCTGAGGACGTAGAAAGGTCTGTGTGAACTCAATGTTTTTATTAAGGATGGCCTGGATTATGAGTTTACAATAGATAATCATGTACAAATGGCCTTCCATTTTTAGCTTCTCCTCCCTTCAGAGGCTTCCTCCCTGCATTGACATAGTTTTCCCTGTAACTTCAGTGTGGCTTTAGGCAGAGACAGAGTACTTGCAGCTCTGGGAGACTTAGTGCTGAAACCTCTTCGGTTGCAATTGTTCCCACAATCCTGTGCTTTCCTCAAAAATCAAGTCACTCCTACTCCCATTACTGTATCCCATATCCTCTCCCTTTGGAGACCCCAAGCCTATCCTAACAAATCATTACATTCACAAAACTATCCAGCATACTCAGGCAAAACAGCATCAGAGATGTAGTCTGTTTTTTTTTCCCTTGTCTCATCCAGATCTGATACCAAAGACAAAAAGGAATTTCGCTGTCCTGATCATTCTCTTGCAGTTATTTACATTTTGTTTTATTGCTAACAGCTAATCAATTCAAAACAAAAACAAATAGTTCTACAACCTCAAATGCAAACAGTTTGTGTGTGCTTTTTTTATATGAAAGATAGCTGATAGTTATAATCCCAGGCAAAAAAAAAAAAAAAAACGGTTGCTGCAAAGAACTAAAAATGTAAAAGAAAGCTAAAGAGAAAAGAGTTGAGGGATTCAGGAAGGAAAAAAAGGGCTTCAGGGAATCACTGTGCTATTTGCAAAGCAAAATTGCTGTTTCTGTAAACGATTATTTAATTGTTGATATGAATTTAGCATGGTGATAAAATTTTTTCCTGGCTCTGACAGACATTCTCTAGTGGAAAGAAATAAATCTGGGGAGTTTGAATTATGTGCAATTGGATCACTGATTTGCTCTAACTTCAGCATCAGTTGGACCTCATTGTACTTTCTGATATATTTCTGTACATGAAAATGCAACTTGAAAAGTATTAAAACTGATTAAATGTGACATCACTCAACATAACACTATTATAAAAGGCAATTCCAGATTGTGGGGCACACCTCTTGAGTGCTTTGCTATTCTCAAGGAGGCTGAAAAATGTACTTTTGTCTCAGAAAAGGTCTTTTGCTATCTATCAGTAATGCAACTATGTCACAAACTATAATTTGTCCACGTGTAGAAGAAAACCTGAAACATACTCATCAGGCAGAAGTAACCTGAGTTATCATACATGAAGAATTAATATTGAGCTTTTTAATATGTCTGTGGAAATATAAAGTTCTAAAGTTACTAATAAGTCAAATACAGAAGACCAACCTTTGATTGCAGAGTATGAATGTGCGAATGACAGTGCCTGTACATTTAGGAAGCACCAGTGAAGTGCTGAGTGCCTCTGAACTCCAGTATGCGAGTTGGAGTTAAAGAGGATAAATCTTTTATTAGAAGATCGAAGTGTTTAAATGAGATGTATTGTTTACGTTCAGCTGGGAGAAGAAGAGCCACAGAGGTGTTAGCTTACCCAGCTTAGAATTGTGATGAACATGAGTATGGAGGTAAAGAGCACATTCCCAGCTTGCCTGGAGACTGAGGTAGAAATCCCTCTGGTTTCTGTGGGACAGGACTTCTCCTTGATCTTCCTTTCTTGTCCTCTCCTCCATCCTAAACGCTAAGATTTGTTCCTCATTTGGTTCAGCAGATGTTGCTTGCCTTATGCAAGAAGATGTTGACTTAAAAAGATTTCAGAGGAAAGTTCAACTTGTGGCTTGTTACTGCCATTATTTATTTTGAACAAGATCCAAGATTATAAGGCACATGGACAATCAGGCTATGGATAAAGTGATTAGGATAGGGCTGACTCAGACCTGTTAGTCTGGCAAGGATTCAGCAGAGTATATTCCAGAAAGTGAACTCCCTAGAAGTATTTTGCCTTATCAGAAGCTTTTATAATTCTCTGTGAGATGACAGTGGATGGAAATAATCCTGCTTGGATCAAGCATATAAT